>NW_024715595.1:0-13025 GCF_018991925.1 Homarus americanus
TCGAGTATAACAAAGTCCCCTGGACGACTATAACAAAGTTCCATGATCGAGTATAACAAAGCCCCCTCATCGAGTATAACAAAGTCCCCTGATCGAATATAACAAAGCCCCCTGCTCGAGTAAAAACAAAGTCCCCTGATTGAGTATAACAAAGTCCCCTGATCGAATATAACAAAGCCCCTTGCTCGAGTAAAACAAAGTCCCCTCATTGAGTATAACAAAGTCCTCTGAACAAGTATAACAAAGTCACCTGATCGAGTATACCAAAGTCCCTTGATTGAGTATAACAAAGGCCCCTCATCGAGTATAACAAAGACCCTGAACGAGTACAACAAAATCAGCCTGATCGAGTATAACAAAGTCCCCTGATCGAGTATAACAAAGAACCGGATTGAGCATAACAAAGGCCCCTGGTCGAGCATAACAAAGTCCCCTGGTCGAGTATAACAAAGGCCCCATGTCAACAGAAACAAAGTCCCCTGGTCGAGTCTAACAAAGTCCCCTGATCGAGGATAACAAAGTCCCCTGGTCGAGTAAAACAAAGTCCCCTCATCGAATATAACAAAGTCCCGTGATCGAGTATAACAAAGTCCCCTAATCGAGTATAACAAAGGCCCCTAATCGAGTATAACAAAGTCCCCTGATCGAGTATAACAAAGCCCCGGATCGAGCATAACAAAGGCCCCTGGTCGAACATAACAAATTCCCCTGGTCGAGTATAACAAAGTCTCCATGTCAACAGAAACAAAGTCCCCTGGTCGAATATAACCAAAGTCCCCTCATCGAGTATAACAAAGTCCCCTGATCGAGTACAACAAAGTCCCCTTATCGAGTATAACAAAAAGGCTCCTCGTCGAGCATAACAAAGTCCCCTGGTCGAGTAAAACAAAGTCTCCTGATCGAGTAAAACAAAGTCCCCTGGTCGAGTATAACAAAGTCCCCCTGATCGAGTATAACAAAGCCCCCTGATATAGAAAAACAAAGTCCCCTGATTGAGTATAACAAAGTCCCTTAATCGAGTATAACAAAGTCCCCTGGTCAAGTAAAACAAAGTCCCCTGATCGAGCATAACAAAGGCACCCTGGTCGAGTATAACAAAGCCCCATGATCGAGTATGACAAAGTCCCATGAACGAATATAACAAAGTCACCTGATCGAGTATAACAAAGTCCCCTGAATGAGTATAACAAAGGCCCCCGATCGAGTATAACAAAGGCACCTGACCAAGTATAACAAAGTCCCCTGGTCGAGTATAACAAAGTCCCCTCATCGAGTAAGACCAAGTCCCCAGGTCGAGTATAACAAAGTCCCCTGATTGAGTATAACAAAGTCCTCTGATCGAGTATAACAAAGTCCCCTGGTCGAGCATAACAAAGGCCCCAGGTCGAGTATAAAAACGTCCTCTGATCGAGCATGACAAAGGCACCCTGGTCGAGTATAACAAAGTCCCCTGGTCGAGTATAACAAAGTCCCCTAATCGAGTATAACGAAGGCCCCTGATCGAGTATAACAAAGTCACCTGATCGAGTATAACAAAGCCCCCTTGATCGAGTATAACAAAGACCCCTGATCAAATATAAAAAGTCCCCTGATTCAGTATAACAAAGTTCCCTCATCGAGTATAACAAATTCCCATGATCGAGCATAACAAAGTCCCCTGGTCGAGTATAACAAAGTCCCCTGATCGAGAGAAACAAAGTCCCCTGGTCGAGTATAACAAAGTCCCCTGATCGAGTATAACAAAGCCCCCTCATCGAGAAAAACAAAGTCCCCTAATTGAGTATAACAAAGTACTCTGATCAAGTAAAACAAAGTCCCCTGGTCGAGTAAAACAAAGTCTCCTGATCGAGTATAACAAAGTCCACTGATCGAGTATAACAAAGTCCCCTGATCGAGTATAACAAAGGCCCCTGATCGAGTATAACAAAGTCCCCTGATCGAGTATAACAAAGCACCGGATCGAGCATAACAAAGGCCCCTGGTCGAGCATAACAAAGTCCCCTGGTCGAGTATAACAAAGTCCCCTGATCGAGAGAAACAAAGTCCCCTGGTTGCATATAACATAGTCCCCTGATCGAGTATAAGAAAGTCCCCTGATCGAGTATAACAAAAAGGCTCTTGGTCGAGCATAACTAAGTCCCCTGGTCGAGTATAACAAAGTCTCCTGATTGAGTAAAACAAAGTCCCCTGGTCGAGTATAACAAAGTCCAATGATCGAGTATAACAAAGCCCCCTTATCGAGAAAAACAAAGTCCCCTGATTGAGTATAACAAAGTCCCCTGATCGAGTATAACCAAGTCCCCTGATCGAGCTTAACAAAGGCACCCTGGTCTAGTATAACAATGTCCCCTGGTCGAGTATAACAAAGTCCCCTGATAGAGTATAACGAAGGCCCCTGATCGAGTATAACAAAGTCCCCTGATCGAGTATAACAAAACCCACTTGATCGAGTATAAAAAAGCCCTCTGATCAAATATAAAAAGTCCCCAGATTGAGTATAACAAAGTCCCCTCATCGAGTATAACAAATTCCCATGATCGAGCATAACAAAGGCACCCTGGTCGAGCATAACAAAGTCCCTTGGTCGAGTATAACAAAGTCCCCTGATCGAGTATAACAAAGACCTCAGATCGAGTATACCAAAGTCCCCTGATCGAGTATAACAAAGCCCCCTGATCGAGTATAACAAAGACCTCTCATCGAGTATAAGACAGTCCCCTGATCGAGTGTAACAAAGTCCCCTGATCGAGTATAATAAAGTCCCCTGATCGAGTAAAACAAAGTCCCCTGGTCAAGTATAACAAAGGCCCCTATTCGAGTATAACAAAGACCTCTCATTGAGTATAACAAAGTCCCCTGAGCGAATAAAAAAAAGGCCCCTTCTCGAGCATAAGAAAGTCCCCTGGTCGAGTATACCAAAGTCCCCTAATCGAGTAAAACAAAGTCCGAAGGCGAGTATAACAAAGTCCCCTGATCGAGAGAAACAAAATCACCTGATCGAGTAAAACAAAGTCCACTTGTCAAGTATAACAAAGGCCCCTAAACGAGTATAACAAAGACCTCTGATTGAGTATAACAAAGTCCCCTGAGCGAATAAAAAAAGGCCCCTGGTCGAGCATAACAAAGTCCCCTGGTCGAGTATACCAAAGTCCCCCAATCGAGTAAAACAGTCCCCTGGTCGAGTATAACAAAGTCCCCTGATCGAGAGAAACAAAGTCCCCTGGTCGAGTATAACAAAGTCCCCTCATCGAGTATAACAAAGTCCCTGATTGAGTATAACAAAGTCCCCTGATCGAGTATAACAAAGTCCCTGGTCAGAGTACTGTAAAGAATCCTCTAATCGAGCGAAATAAAGTCCCTGGTTGCATATAACAAAAGTCCCCTGATCAGATATAACAGGTCCCTGATCAGGTAACAAAGGCTCCTGATCGAGCATAACTAAGTCCCCTGGTCGAGTATAACAAAGTCTCCTGATCGAGTAAAACAAAGTCCCCTGGTCGAGTATAACAAAGCCCCAATGATCGAGTATAACAAACACCCCTGATCAAATGTAAAAAGTCCCCTGATCGAGTATATCAAAGCCCCCTTGTCGAGTATAACAAAGTCTCCTCATCGAGTATAACAAAGTTCCTTGATCGAGTATAACAAAGTCCCCAAACGAGTATATCAAAGGCCCCTCATCGAGTATAGCAAAGTACCCTGATCGAGTATAACAAACTCCCCTGATCATGTATATCAAAGTCCCCTGACCGAGTATAACAAAGTCACCTGATCGAGTATAACAAAGTCCCCTGCACGAGTATAACAAAGTCCCCAGATCGAGCATAAGAAACGCCCCTGATCGAGTATAACAAAGCTGCCTGGTCGAGTATAACAAAGTCCCCTGGGCGACTAAAACAAAGCCCCTGATCGAGTATAAAAAAAAACCCTCATCGAGTATTACAAAGGCCCGTCTTTGAGTATAACAAAGATCCCTGATCGGGTATACCAAAGTCCCCTGATCGATTATAACAAAAGCCCCTGCTTGAGTATAAAAATGGCCCCTCATCGAGTATTACAAAGTCCTCTAAATGAGTATAACAAAGGCCCCCGATCGAGTATAACAAAGGCACCTGACCGAGTATAACAAAGTCCCCTGGTCGAGTATAACAAAGTCCCCTGATTGAGTATAACAAAGTCCTCTGATCGAGTATAACAAAGTCCCCTCGTCGAGCATAACAAAGGCTCCTGGTCGAGTATAAAAACGTCCCCTGGTCGAGTATAACAAAGTCCCCTGGACGACTATAACAAAGTCCCATGATCGAGTATAACAAAGCCCCCTCATCGAGTATGACAAAGGCCCCTGATCGAGTATAACAAAGCCCCTGATCGAAACAACAAAGTCCTCTGGTGAGTATAACAAAGAATCGCACAATTTGGTATACCAAAGTCCCCTAATCCCAGGCCCATAACAATAGCTCTGGTAGGTATATAGCAAAAGTCCCCTGAACAGTTACATAAAGTCCCTGATCAGGTATAACAAGTCCCTGATCGAACAACAAAGCCCCGGACGAGCATAACAAAAGGCTGGTCAGGCATAACAAAGTCCTGGTTGGGTATAGCTAGTGCCTGATCGAGTATAACAAAGTCCCCTGAATGAGTATAACAAAGGCCCCCGATTGAGTATAACACAGGCACCTGACCGAGTATAACAAAGTCCCCTGGTCGAGTATAACAAAGTCCCCTATTCGAGTAAGACAAAGTCCCCAGGTCGAGTATAACAAAGTCCCCTGATTGAGTATGACAAAGTCCTCTGATCGAGTATAACAAAGTCCCCTGGTCGAGCATAACAAAGGCCCCAGGTCGAGTATAAAACGTCCCCTGATCGAGCATAACAAAGGCACCCTGGTCGAGTTTAACAATGTCCCCTGGTCGAGTATAACAAAGTCCCCTGATCGAGTATAACGAATGCCTCTCATCGAGTATAACAAAGTCACCTGATCGAGTATAACAAAGCCCCCTTGATCGAGTATAACAAAGACCCCTGATCAAATATATAAAGTCCCCTGATTCAGTATAACAAAGTCCCCTCATCGAGTATAACAAATTCCCATAATCGAGCATAACAAAGGCACCCTGGTAGAGTATAACAAAGTCCCCTGGTCGAGTATAACAAAGTCCCCTGATCGAGAGAAACAAAGTCCCCTGGTCGAGTATAACAAAGTCCCCTGATCGAGTATAACAAAGCCCCCTCATCGAGAAAAACAAAGTCCCCTGATTGAGTATAACAAAGTACTCTGATCGAGTAAAACAAAGTCCCCTGGTCGATTAAAACAAAGTCCCCTGATCGAGTATAACAAAGTCCCCTGATCGAGCATAAGGCCCCTTGTTGAGTATAACAAAGTCTCCTGGTCGAGTATAACAAAATCTCCTGGTCGAGTATAACAAAGTCTCCTGGTCGAGTATAACAAAGTCCCCTAATTGATATAACAAAGTCCCCTGGTCGAGTATAACAAAGTCCCCTGGGCGAGTAAAACAAAGTCCCCTGATCGAGTATAAAAAAAACCCTCATCGAGTATTACAAAGCCCCTCTTTGAGTATAACAAAGACCCCTGATCGAGTATAACAAAGTCCCATGAACGAATATAACAAAGTCACCTAATCGAGTATACCAAAGTCCCCTAATCGATTATAACAAAAGCCCTGCTTGAGTATAAAAATGGCCCCTCATCGAGTATAACAAAGTCCCCAAAATGAGTATAACAAAGGCCCCCTATCGAGTATAACAAAGTCCCCTGATCGAGTATAACAAAGGCCTCTGTTCGAGTATAATAAAGTCCCCTGAACGATTACAACAAAGTCCTCTGATCGAGTATAACAAAGTCCCCTGGTCGAGCATAACAAAGGCCCCTGGTCGAGTATAAAAACGTCCTCTGGTCGAGTATAACAAAGTCCCCAGGACGACTATAACAAAGTCCCATGTTCGAGTATAACAAAGCCCCCTCATCGAGTATGACAAAGGCCCCTGATCGAGTATAACAAAGGCCTCTGTTCGAGTATAACAAAGTCCCCTGAACTATTACAACAAAGTCCCCTGATCGAGTATAACAAAGTCCCCTGATCGAGTATAACAGAGCCCCGGATCGTGTAAAACAAAGGTCCCTGGTCGAAAGGTATAACCAAAATCCTAGATTGAGTATAACAAAAGGCCCTGGTCGAGAGCAAAACAAGATCCCCTGGTCGGTATAAAGAATTACATTGGTTGATGAGCAGTCACTGGGCAAAGTCCCCTGATCGAATATAACAAAGCCCCCTGCTCGAGGTAAAACAAAGTCCCTGATTGAGTATAACTCCTTTAAAGTCCCCTGAACGATTACAACAAAGTCCCCTGATCGAGTATAAAAAAGTCCCCTGATCGAGTATAACAAAGCCCCGGATCTTGTATAACAAAGGCCCCTGGTCGAGTATAACAAAGTCCCCTGATCGAGTATAACAAAAAGGCCCCTGGTCGAGCATAACAGAGTCCCCTGGTCGATTATAACAAAGTCCCCTGATCGAGAAAAACAAAGTCCTTTGGTCGAGTATAACAAAGTCCCCTGATCGAATATAACAAAGCCCCCTGCTCGAGTAAAACAAAGTCCCCTGATTGAGTATAACAAAGTCCTCTGAACAAGTATAACAAAGTCACCTGATCGAGTATACCAAAGTCCCTTGATCGAGTATAACAAAGGCCCCTGATCGAGTATAACAAAGACCCTGAACGAGTACATAAAAATCCCCTCATCGAGTATAACAAAGTCCCTTGATCGAGTATAACAAAGAACCGGTTCGAGCATAACAAAGGCCCCTGGTCGAGTATAACAAAGTCCCCTAGTCGAGTATAACAAAGTCACCTGATCGAGTATAACAAAGTCCCCTGAATGAGTATAACAAAGGCCCCCGATCGAGTATAACAAAGGCACCTGACCGAGTATAACAAAGTCCCCTGGTCGAGTATAACAAAGTCCCCTGATTGAGCATAACAACGTCCTCTGATCGAGTATAACAAAGTCCCCTGGTCGAGCATAACAAAGGCCCTTGGTCGAGTATAAAACGTACCTTGGTCGAGTATAACAAAGTCCCCTGGACGACTATAACAAAGTCCCATGATCGAGTATAACAAAGCCTCCTCATCGAGTATAACAAAGTCCCCTGATCGAATATAACAAAACGCCCTGCTCGAGTAAAACAAAGTCCCCTGATTGAGTATAACAAAGTCCCCTGATCGAATATAACAAAGCCCCCTGCTCTAGTAAAACAAAGTCCCCTGATTGAGTATAACAAAGTCCTCTGAACAAGTATAACAAAGTCACCTGATCGAGTATACCAAAGTCCCTTGATCGAGTATAACACAGGACCCTCATCGAGTATAACAAAGACCCTGAACGAGTACAACAAAATCCCCTGATCGAGTATAACAAAGTCCCCTGATCGAGTATAACAAAGCCCCCTCATCCAGGAAAAACAAAGTCCCCTGATTGAGTATAACAAAGTACTCT
Source organism: Homarus americanus (assembly GCF_018991925.1). Lineage (NCBI taxonomy): Eukaryota > Metazoa > Arthropoda > Malacostraca > Decapoda > Nephropidae > Homarus > Homarus americanus. Next base: position 7,518 of record NW_024715595.1, read on the forward strand.
GATCGAGTAAAAACAAAGTCCCTAGTCGAGTAAAACAAAAGTCCCCTCATCGAGGTATAACAAAAGTCCCGTGATCGAGGTATAACAAAGTCCCTAATCGAGTATAACAAAGGCCCCTAATCGAGGTATAACAAGTCCCTGATCGCGTATAACAAAGCCCGGATCGAGAGCATAACAAAGGCCCCTGGTCGAGCATAACAAAGTCCCTAATTAAGTATAACAAAGTCCCCATGTCAACAGGAACAAGTCCCTGGTCCCGGAGTATATAAGAGTCCCTGATCGGAGTATAACAAAGTCCCTGAATGCGGTATAACAAAGGCCCCCCGATTGGAAGGTATAACAAAGGCACATGATCAGGTATAACAAAGTCCCCTGGTCGAGTATAACAAAGTCCCTGATCGAGTAAGACAAAGTCCCCAGGTCGAGTATAACAAAGTCCCCTGATTGAGTATAACAAAGTCCTCTGATCGAATATAACAAAGTCCCCTGGTCGAGCATAACAAAGGCCCCAGGTCCAGTATAAAACGTCCCCTGATCGAGCAAAACAAAGGCACCCTGGTCGAGTTTAACAATGTCCCCTGGTCGAGTATAACAAAGTCCCCTGATCGAGTATAACGAAAGCCTCTGATCGAGTATAACAAAGTCACCTGATTGAGTATAACAAAGCCCCCTTGATCGAGTATAACAAAGACCCCTGATCAAATATAAAAAGTCCCCTGATTCAGTATAACAAAGTCCCCTCATCGGGTATAACAAATTCCCATAATCGAGCATAACAAAGGCACCCTGGTAGAGTATAACAAACTCCCCTGGTCGAGTATAACAAAGTCCCCTGATCGAGAGAAACAAAGTCCCCTGGTCGAGTATAACAAAGTCCCCTGATCGAGTATAACAAAGCCCCCTCATCGAGAAAAACAAAGTCCCCTGATTGAGGTATAACAAAGTATACTCTGATCGAGAAAAACAAAAGTCCTAATTCGATTGAAACAAAGTCCCCTCATCGAGTATAACAAGTCCCTGATCGAGCATAAGGCCCCTTGTCGAGGTATAACAAAATCTGGTCGAGGTATAACAAAGGTCTCCTGGTCCCGAGTATAACAAAGTACTCTGATCGAGTAAAACAAAGTCCCCTGGTCAATTAAAACAAAGTCCCCTGATCGAGTATAACAAAGTCCCCTGGTCGAGTATAACAAAGTCCCCTGGGCGAGTAAAACAAAGTCCCCTGATCGAGTATAAAAAAAACCCTCATCGAGTATTTCAAAGGCCCCTCTTTGAGTATAACAAAGACCCCTGATCGAGTATAACAAAGTCCCATGAACGAATATAACAAAGTCACCTGATCGAGTACACCAAAGTCCCTAGATCGATTATAACAAAAGCCCTGCTTGAGTATAAAAATGGCCCCTCATCGAGTATAACAAAGTCCCCAAAATGAGTATAACAAAGACCCCCTATCGAGTATAACAAAGTCCCCTGATCGAGTATAACAAAGGCCTCTGTTCGAGTATAATAAAGTCCCCTGAACGATTACAACAAAGTCCTCTGATCGAGTATAACAAAGTCCCCTGGTCGAGCATAACAAAGGCCCCTGGTCGAGTATAAAAACGTCCCCTGGTCGAATATAACAAAGTCCCCAGGACGACTATAACAAAGTCCCATGATCGAGTATAACAAAGCCCTCTCATCGAGTATGACAAAGGACCCTGATCGTGTATAACAAAGGCCTCTGTTCGAGTATAACAAAGTCCCCTGATCGAGTATAACAAAGCCCCGGATCGTGTATAACAAAGGTCCCTGGTCGAGTATAACAAAGTCCCCTGATCGAGTATAACAAAAAGGCCCCTGGTTGAGCATAACAAAGTCCCCTGGTCGATTATAACAAAGTCCCCTGATTGAGTAAAAGAAAGTCCCCTGGTCGAGTATAACAAAGTCCCCTGATCGAATATAACAAAGCCCCCTGCTCGAGTAAAACAAAGTCCCCTGATTGAGTATAACAAAGTCCTCTGAACAAGTATAACAAAGTCACCTGATCGAGTATACCAAAGTCCTTTGATCGAGTATAACGAAGGCCCCTGAACGATTACAACAAAGTCCCCTGATCGAGTATAACAAAGTCCCCTGATCAAGTATAACAAAGCCCCGGATCGTGTATAACAAAGGTCCCTGGTCGAGTATAACAAAGTCCCCTGATCGAGTATAACAAAAAGGCCCCTGGTCGAGCATAACAAGTCCCCTGGTCGATTATAACAAAGTCCCCTGATTGAGTAAAATAAAGTCCCCTGGTCGAGTATAACAAAGTCCCCTGATCGAATATAACAAAGCCCCCTGCTCGAGTAAAATAAAGTCCCCTGATTGAGTATAACAAAGTCCTCTGAACAAGTATAACAAAGTCACCTGATCGAGTATACCAAAGTCCCTTGATCGAGTATAACAAAGGCCCCTGAACGATTACAACAAAGTCCCCTGATCGAGTATAACAAAGTCCCTTGATCGAGTATAACACAGAACCGGATTGAGCATAACAAAGGCCCCTGGTCGAGCATAACAAAGTCCCCTGGTCGTGTATAACAAACTCCCCTGATGGAGAGAAACAAAGTCCCCTGGTCGAGTATAACAAAGTCCCCTGGTCAAGTAAATCAAAGTCCCCTCATCGAGTATAACAAAGCCCCGGATCGAGCATAACAAAGGCCCCTGGTCGAGCATAGCAAAGTCCCCTGGTCGAGTATAACAGAGTCCCCATGTCAACAGAAACAAAGTCCCCTGGTCGAGTATAACAAAGTCCCATAATCGAGTATAACAAAGTCCCCTGATCGAGTATAACAAATTCCCCTTATCGAGTATAACAAAAAGGCTCCTGGTCGAGCATAACAAAGTCCCCTGGTCGCGAATAACAAAGTCTTCTGATCGAGTAAAACAAAGTCCCCTGGTCGAGTATAACAAAGACCCCTGATCAAGTATAACAAAGCCCCCTGATAGAGAAAAGAAACTTGAGGAGTCCCTGATTGAAATTATAACAAAGGTCCTTGATCAGAGTATAACAAAGTCCCTGATCCAGGCATAACAAGGAAAAACACCTGATTAGAGTATGGCAAGCCCCTGATCAGGCTGACAAAGGCCATGAACAGATATAACAAAGTCACCTGATCGGGTATAACAAAGTCCCTGAATAGGTATGAAGGCCTCCCGATCGAGTATAACAAAGGCACATTCCGGGTATAACAAAGTCCCCTGGTCAGGTATAACAAAGTCCCTGATTCAGTATGGCAAGTGCTCAGTCGTGTATAGCAAGTCCCCTGGTCAAGGCATAACAAAGGCCCTGGTCGAGTATAAAAACGTCCTGGTCGAGGATCACCTTAATGTCCCTGGGCTGACTACTAGCAAAGTCCATGGTGAAGTATAACAACATTCCCTCATCAGGTACAACAAAATTCTGATCGAATATAACAAAGCCCCCTGCTCGAGTAAAACAAAGTCCCCTGATTGTGTATAACAAAGTCCCCTGATCGAATATAACAAAGCCCCCCGCTCGAGTAAAACAAAGTCTCCTGATTGAGTATAACAAAGTCCTCTGATCAAGTATAACAAAGTCACCTGATCGAGTATGCCAAAGTCCCTTGATCGAGTATAACAAAGGCCCCTCATCGAGTATAACAAAGACCCTGAACGAGTACAACAAAATCCCCTGATCGAGTATAACAAAGTCCCCTGATCGAATATAACAAAGAACCGGATCGAGCATAACAAAGGCCCCTGGTCGAGCATAACAAAGTCCCCTGGTCGAGTATAACAAAGACCCCTGATCGAGAGAAACAAAGTCCCCTGGTCGAGTATAACAAAGTCCCCTGATCGAGTAAATCAAGGAATCCCCTCATCGAGTATAACGAAGCCCCGGATCGTGTATAACAAAAGGTCCCTGGTCGAGTACTAACAAAGTCCCTGATCAAAAGGTATAACAAAAGGCCCCTGGTCGAAAGACATAACAAAGTCCCCTGGTCGATTATAACCAAAGTCCCTGATTGAGTGAAACGAAGTCCCCGTTCGAGTATAACAAAGTCCCCTGATCGAATATAACAAAACCCCCTGCTCGAGTAAAACAAAGTCCCCTGATTGAGTATAACAAAGTCCTCTGAACAAGTATAACAAAGTCACCTGATCGAGTATACCAAAGTCCCTTGATCGAGTATAACAAAGGCCCCTGAACGATTACAACAAAGTCCCCTGATCGAGTATAACAAAGTCCCTTGATCGAGTATAACAAAGAACCGGATTGAGCATAACAAAGGCCCCTGGTCGAGCATAACAAAGTCCCCTGGTCGAGTATAACAAAGTCCCCTGTTGATGGAGATAAACAAAGTCCCCTGGTCGAGTATAACAAAGTCCCTGGTCAAGTAAATCAAAGTCCCCTCATCGAGTATAACAAAGCCCCGGATCGAGCATAACAAAGGCCCCTGGTCGAGCATAACAAAGTCCCCTGGTCGACTATAACAGAGTCCTCATGTCAACAGAAACAAAGTCCCCTGGTAGAGTATAACAAAGTCCCCTAATCGAGTATAACAAAGTCCCCTGATCGAGTATAAAAAATTCCCCTTATCGATTATAACAAAAAGGCTCCTGGTCGAGCATAACAAAGTCCCCTGGTCGAGTATAACAAAGTCTTCTGATTGAGTAAAACAAAGTCCCCTGGTCGAGTATAACAAAGACCCCTGATCAAGTATAACAAAGCCCCCTGATAGAGAAAAACAAAGTCCCCTGATTGAGTATAACAAAGTCCCCTGATCGAGCATAACAAAGGCACCCTGGTCGAGTATAACAAAGCCCCCTGATCGAGTATGACAAAGACCCATGAACGAATATAACAAAGTCACCTGATCGAGTATAACAAAGTCCCCTGAATGAGTATAACGAAAGCCCCAGATCGAGTATAACAAAGGCACCTGACCGAGTATAACAAAGTCCCCTGGTCGAGTATAACAAAGTCCCCTGATTCAGTATAACAAAGTCCTCTGATCGTGTATAACAAAGTCTCCTGGTCGAGCATAACAAAGGCCCCTGGTCGAGTATAAAAACGTCATCTGGTCGAGTATAACAAAGTCCCCTGGACGACTATAACAAAGTCCCATGATCGAGTATAACAAAGCCCCCTCATCGAGTATAACAAAGTCCCCTGATCGAATATAACAAAGCCCCCTGCTCGAGTAAAACAAAGTCCCCTGATTGAGTATAACAAAGTCCACTGATCGAATATAACAAAGCCCCTTGCTCGAGTAAAATAAAGTCCCCTGATTGAGTATAACAAAGTCATCTGAACAAGTATAACAAAGTCACCTGATCGAGTATACCAAAGTCCCTTGATTGAGTATAACAAAGGCCCCTCATCGAGTATAACAAAGACCCTGAACGAGTACAACAAAATCCCCTGATCGAGTATAAGAAAGTCCCCTGATCGAGTATAACAAAGAACCGGATTGAGCATAACAAAGGCCCCTGGTCGAGCATAACAAAGTCCCC
>NW_024715596.1:0-13043 GCF_018991925.1 Homarus americanus
ACAATTGCCTTATATGTGATTAATGGCAGCAGTGGGGCGAAAACAAAAAATGGCAACAATTGCCTTATATGTGATTAATGGCAGGAGAGGGGCGACAATAAAAAATGGCAACAATTGCCTTATATCTCATTAATGGCAGCAGTGGGGCGAAAACAAAAAATGACAATTATTGCCTCATACGTGATTAATGGCAGAAGAGGGACGAAAACAAAAAATGGCAACAATTGCCTTAAATGTGGTTAATGGCAGCAGTGGGGCGAAAACAAAAAATGGCAACAATTGCCTTATATGTGATTAATGGCAGTAGTGGGCGAAAAAAAAATGGCAACAATTGCCTTATATGCGATTAACGGTGGCAGAGGGACGAAAACAAAAAATGGCAACAATATCCTTATATGTGATTAATGGCAGCAGTGGGGCGAAAACAAAAAATGGCAACAATTGCCTTATATGTGATTAATGGCAGGAGAGGGGCGACAATAAAAAATGGCAACAATTACCTTATATGTCATTAATGGCAGCAGTGGGGGCGAAAACAAAAAATGGCAATTATTGCCTTATATGTGATTAATGGCAGAAGAGGGACGAAAACAAAAAATGGCAACAATTGCCTTAAATGTGGTTAATGGCAGCAGTGGGGCGAAAACAAAAAATGGCAACAATTGCCTTATATGCGATTAACGGTGGCAGAGGGACGAAAACAAAAAATGGCAACAATTGCCTTATATGTGATTAATGGCAGCAGTGGGGCGAAAACAAAAAATGGCAACAATTGCCTTATATGTGAATAATGGCAGCAGAGGGGCGAAAACAAAAAATGGCAACAATTGCCTTATATGTGATTAATGGCAGGACAGGGGCGACAATAAATAATGGCAACAATTGCCTTATATGTCATTAATGGTACCAGTGGGGCGAAAACAAATAATGGCAACAATTGCCTTATATGTGATTAATGGCAGTAGCGGGGCGAAAACAAAAAATGGCAACAATTGCCTTATATGCGATTAACGGCAGCAGAGGGACGAAAACACAAAATGGCAACAATTGCCTTATATGTGATTAATGGCAGCAGAGTGGCGAAAACAAAAAAAGGCAACAATTGCCTTATATGTGATTAATGGCAGCAGAGGGGCAAAAACAAAAAATGGCAACAATTGCCTTATATGTGATTAATGGTAGCAGAGGGCCGACGATGAAAAATGGCAACAATTGCCTTATATGTGATTAATGGCAGCAAAGGGGCGAAAACAAAAAATTGCAACAATTGCCTTATATGTGATTAATGGCAGGAGAGGGGCGACAATAAAAAATGGCAACAATTGCCTTATATGTGATTAATGGCAGCAGTGGGGCGAAAACAAAAATGGCAACAATTGCCTTATATGTGATTAATGGCAGAAGAGGGACGAAAACAAAAAATGGCAACAATTGCCTTAAATGTGGTTAATGGCAGAAGACGGGCGAAAACAAAAAATGGCAACAATTGCCTTATATGTGATTAATGGCAGCAGAAGGGCGACAATAAAAAATGGCAACAATTGCCTTACATGTGATTAATGGCAGCAGTGGGGCGAAAACAAAAAATGGCAACAATTACCTTATATGTGATTAATGGCAGCAGTGGGGCGAAAACAATAAATGGCAACAATTGCCTTCTATGTGATTAATGGCAGGAGAGGGGCGACAATAAAAAATGGCAACAATTGCCTTATATGTGAATAATGGCAGCAGTGGGGCGAAAACAAAAAATGGCAACAATTGCCTTATATATGATTAATGGCAGCAGTGGGACGAAAACAAAAAATGGCAACATTTGCCTTATATGTGAATAATAGCAGCAGTGGGACGAAAACAAAAAATGGCAACAATTGCCTTATATGTGAATAATGGCAGCAGTGGGACGAAAACAAAAAATGGCAACAATTGCCTTATATGTGATTAATGGCAGCAGAGGGCGACAAAAATAAAAATGGCAAAACTACGCCTTTATGAATAATGGCAGCAGAGGAGCGAAAACAAAAAATGGCAACAATTGCCTTATATGTGATTAATGGCAGCAGAGGGCGAAAACAAAAAATGGCAACAATTGCCTTATATGTGATTAATGGCAGCAGAGGGGCGACAATAAAAAATGGCAACAATTGCCTTAGATGTGATTAATGGCAGCAGAGGGGCGAAACAAAAAATGGCAACAATTGCCTTATATGTGAATAATGTCAGCAGAGGGGCGACAATAAAAAATGGCAACAAATGCCTTGTATGTGATTAATGGCAGCAGTGGGACGAAAACAAAAAATGGCAACAATTGCATTAATATATGCGACGGTTTGCAGCAGAGGACGAAATATAAAATGGCAACAATTGCCTATATGTGATTAATGGCAGCAGTGACGAAACAAAATGGCAACAATTACCTTATATGTGATTAATGGCAGCAGTGACGAAAACAAAAAATGGCAACAATTGCCTTGTATGTGATTAATGGCAGCAGAGGGGCGAAAACAAAAAATGGTAACAATTGCCTTATATGTGATTAATGGCAGCAGTGGGGCGAAAACAAAAAATGGCAACAATTGCCTTATATGTGGTTAATGGCAGAAGTGGGACGAAAACAAAAAATGGCAATAATTACCTTAAATGTGGTTAATGGCAGCAGTGGGGCGAAAACAAAAAATGGCAACAATTGCCTTATATGTGATTAATGGCAGCAGTAGGGCGAAAACAAAAAATGGCAACAATTGCCTTATATGTGATTAATGGCAGCAGTGGGGCGAAAACAAAAAATGGCAACAATTGCATTATATGCGATTAACGGCAGAAGTGGACGAGAAAACAAAAATGGCACACTGCCTTAAATGTGGTTAACGGCAGCAGGGGCGAAACAAAAATGGCAACAATTGCCTTATATGTGATTACGGCAGCGTAGGGCGAAAACAAAAAACGGCAACAATTGCCTTATATGTGACATTAATGGCAGCAGTGGGGCGAAAACAAAAAATGGCAACAATTGCCTTATATGCGATTAACGGCAGCAGAGGGACGAAAACAAAAAATGGCAACAATTGCCTTATTGTGATTAATGGCAGCAGTGGGGTAAAAATAGAAAATGGCAACAATTGCCTTATATGTGAATAATGGCAACAGTAGGGTGAAAACAAAAAAATGGCAACAATTGCCTTATATGTGATTAATGGCAGGAGTGGAGCAAAAAAATGGCAACAATTGCCTTATATATGATTAATGGCAGCAGAAGGACGAAAACAAAAAATGGCAACAAATGCCTTTTATGTGATTAATGGCAGCAGTGGGGCCAAAACCAAAAATGGCAACAATTGCCTTTTATATGATTAACGGCAGCAGAGGGGCGAAAACAAAAACTGGCAACAATTGCCTTATATGTGTTTAATGGCAGCAGTGTGGCGAAAACAAAAAAATGGCAACAATTGCTTTATATGCTATTAACCGCAGCAGAGGGACGAAAACAAAAAATGGCAACAATTGCCTTATATGTGATTAATGGCAGGAGTGGTGCGTAAACAAAAAATGGCAACAATTGCCTTATATGTGATTAATGGCAGCAGTGGAGCGAAAAAAATGGCACTATTGCCTTATATGTGATTAATGGCAGCAGTGGGGCGAAAACAAAAAATGGCAACAATTGCCTTATATGACGATTAACGGCAGCAGTGGGACGAAAACAAAAAATGGCAAAAATTGCATTATATGTGATTAATGGAGCAGAGGGGTGAAAACAAAAAATGGCAACAATTGCTTTATATGTGATTAATGACAGCAGTGGGGCGAAAACAAAAAATGGCAACAATTGCCTTATATGCGATTTCCGGCAGTAAGGGACGAAAACCAAAAATGGCAGCAATTGCCTTATATGTGATTAATGTCAGCAGTGGGGCGAAAACCATAATGGCAACAATTGCCTTATATGTGATTAATGACAGCAGTGGGGCGAAAACAAAAAACGGCAACAATTGCCTTATATGTGATTAATGGCAGCAGTGAGGCGAAAACAAAAAATGGCAACAATTGCCTTATATGTGATTAATGGCAGCAGTGGGACGAAAACAAAAAATGGCAACAATTGCCTTATATGTGATTAATGGCAGCAGTGGGACGAAAACAAAAAATGGCAACAATTGCCTTATATGTGATTAATGGCAGCAGTGGGACGAAAACAAAAAATGGCAACAATTGCCTTATATGTGATTAATGGCAGCAGTGGGGCGAAAACAAAAAATGGCAACAATTGCCTTATATGTGATTAATGGCAGCAGTGGGGCGAAAACAAAAAATGGCAACAATTGCCTTATATGTGATTAATGGCAGCAGTGGGGCGAAAACAAAAAATGGCAACAATTGCCTTATATGTGATTAATGGCAGCAGTGGGGCGAAAACAGAAAATGGCAACAATTGCCTTATATGTCATTAATGACAGCAGTGGGGCGAAAACAAAAAATGGCAACAATTGCCTTATATATGAATAATGGCAGCAGTGGGGCGAAAACAAAAAATGGCAACAATTGCCTTATATGTGAATAATGGCAGCAGTGGGACGAAAACAAAAAATGGCAACAATTGCCTTATATGTGATTAATGGCAGCAGTGGGACGAAAACAAAAAATGGCAACAATTGCCTTATATGTGATTAATGGCAGCAGTGGGACGAAAACAAAAAATGGCAACAATTGCCTTATATGTGATTAATGGCAGCAGTGGGGCGAAAACAAAAAATGGCAACAATTGCCTTATATGTGATTAATGGCAGCAGTGGGACGAAAACAAAAATGGCAACAATTGCCTTATATGTGAATAATGGCAGCAGTGGGACGAAAACAAAAATGGCAACAATTGCTTTATATGTGATTAATGGCAGCAGTGGGGCGAAAACAAAAAATGGCAACAATTGCCTTATATGTGATTAATGGCAGCAGTGGGGCGAAAACAAAAAATGGCAACAATTGCCTTATATGTGATTAATGGCAGCAGTGGGGCGAAAACAAAAAATGGCAACAATTGCCTTATATGTGAATAATGGCAGCAGTGGGGCAAAACAAAAAATGGCAACAATTGCCTTATATGTGAATAATGGCAGCAGTGGGACGAAAACAAAAAATGGCAACAATTGCCTTATATGTGATTAATGGCAGCAGTGGGACGAAAACAAAAAATGGCAACAATTACCTTATATGTGATTAATGGCAGCAGTGGGACGAAAACAAAAAATGGCAACAATTGCCTTATATGTGATTAATGGCAGCAGTGGGGCGAAAACAAACACACAAAAACTGAAGATAATTCATATCGCTAAAACCAGACCTTACCCAATCATAGTCAACAATCAAAACATACCATACGCAGAAAATGGGAAAATCCTCGGCCTCAAAATTACAAGAAACGGCATAATACCATGTCGCAGAAAGAATTGCAGAAGCCAAGGCCCAACTAACTAAACTCAGAAGATTCCGCAAATTAAAAACCAATATACAACTACACCTTTACAAAGCACTAGTCAGACCACACCTGGAATATCCCCCAATTCCACTCAACACTATAACAAAATCAAATAAACTCAAAATACAAGCAGTTCAAAACGTAGCCCTCAGAAGAGCAGCAAAACTCAGACCACCATATACAAAAAAATCCAGAGAGCTACACACAGAACATAACCTAACCACAATCAGCATCAGAACACATAATCAAGCATTAGCAATATGAGAAAAACTTCAAGAACTAGAAGACGCCATATTCCAACAATTATTGGAAGATGGTGGACAGCCCACCTGCTATCAATCTCCCTCTTTATTTCCCACTTCCTAACCTTTACCTTCCTCCTACACCGTCTTCCACCTTCCTGGGCCAATGACTCTCTTCTCTCCATCCCATCATCATCATCACTCCTTAGTCTGTACTCACCCTTGAAGATGTGAATTACACGAAATGTTGTTAGACGGATTCTGTTGTATTTTTGTCACCATATTTGTTTAGTAACCTCAATTGTGCCTTATTTTGTGTTGGGGGGGGGGGGTTAAACTTCAGGTCGGATAAGCTGGTGGCTACAATCTTCAGGTGAATATTGAGGCTTACCATCACCTTAGGTAACTGCAAAGGTTTTTTTTATTATTATTATTATTACGGGGATTAGCCCACCCAGGCACAGGTCACCGACCCACATCGGGGCCTGGAGGGCGAAAATATTTTGAACCCAAAATAAATTCAGAAATGGCAGAAAGTCAGGTCAGCAATTTTTGTGATGCCATGTGGCAGCAGGATCTACTTGCAAGTGAGTTAAGATGAGATAACAAATCTATAGACGAGTGTGCTTCAGCAGTTCTACATTTACGTAAATGCCTGTTGTAGGTCCCTTCTTGCTACCCACAACATTGAGGAAAAGCAAAGCTGACAAGTAAAAATACGGAGTGAATAATCTAGGGGTTGAAATACGTGGATGCAGCAAGTAGGGAGAGCACACACAAGAATCACTGTTCGTGACAGACAAATTTTAGATATGAAAGGGGTAAGAAGATTATCAAGTTAACGGCACGAAATCCGATTGGAGTAACGTCATTAGTGGAGTACCCCAAGGCTCAGTACTTGGACCTTTATTATTTATTTGATACATAAGCGACATAGATATCGGCTAAGACAGCAACATAATTAAATTTGATGACGCTAAAATAGGGCGTGTAATTAATTCCGAGAAGGAATCCGCAAAACTACTGGAAGATCTAAAAAAAAAAATTCGAATGTTTTGAAAAATGGCAGATGAAATTCAATGTGGACAATTGTAAAGTACTTAGTCTAGGAAATGTAAACAGAGAAACCATCTACCAGATGAACAACGATGTTATAGAGAAATCCGACTGTGAGAAAGACTTGGGAGTAATGATAAGTAGTATTCTTAAACCAAGTAAACAATGTGTATTTGCTCAAAATAAGGCTAACAAAGTACTTGGGTTCATACAAAGAAGCGTAAGTTACAAGACAAACGAGGTCACCCTAAAACTATATCTTGAGCTTGTGAGACCTCACTTGGATTACGCAGTTCAATTCTGGTCACCGTACTACAGAAGAGATATAGAATCCCTAAAAAGAATTCAGAGGAGAATGACAAGACTAATCCCGGGCATTAGGAACCTTGACTACAGAGACTGTACGTCTCTCTAGGAGAGACGTACAGTCAGGGCTGAACAAAGGGGACATTACAAAGGTACTCAAACTATCCAATCAGGAGCGAACTCGTAACAATGGTTTTAAATTAGACAAATTTTAATTTCGGCGCGGAATAGGTAAACATTGGTTTGGAAATAGAGTAGTGGATGAGTGGAACAAGTTACCAAACATCACCATTAACTCAAATACACTAGATAGCTTCAAACATAGGTTAGATGGACATACGAGAGATCGGGGTTGGGTGCAAATGGGACTGCCCAGTATGGGCCAATAAGTCCGCTGCAGTTTCCTTCATTCTTATGTTCTAAGTAATTTGATAACATTGATATTAAGTATTGATTAAGTTAGTTAATTAGGTACATTAAATAACAAAAGTAACAACTATGCATTTGTCAAAACACACCAGAATATTACCCAATTATTCTTTCGGTAATTATATAGGACTAACCCGCAAGCGAAATCGATTGAAAATTATAAAAACGCCAGATTTTCATTGTTATATTATAGTGGACACTGGGATCATATGAAGATCTTCCCCCCCAAAGTATCCAACTGAAGATCCTCCCCCCCAGGCTAGATCATATGAAGATCCTCCCCCCCAAGTAGGTTTGGGGGGAGGAGGTTAGGTTAGGTTAGGTTAGGTTAGGTTTGGTTAGGTTAGGTTAGGTTAGGTTTGGTTAGGTTAGGTTAGGTTAGGTTAGGTTAGGTTAGGGGGGGGTGGATCTTCAGATGAGCGCGACTGGGCTTGATCATATGAAGATCCTCCCCCCCCAAGTAGGTTTGGGGGGGGAGGATCTTCATATGATCCGGACACTGTTGTAGCTTGTGGTAGTTTGTTCAACCAATGTTGTACTGCTTCCCCATTATACTTATGTTTTTCAATTCCACTGTAATTTGTGTATATACTTATAATATAAATAAAAAATAAATAAATAAATAAAATGAATAAATATTGAAGTGAAACCCGTGGCAACATTAGGAGATGTTCTTATTACCACCATGCTATTGTACTATTCTAGATGTTACTAAATGTTACATAATACTTCCTTGAGATAAATGTATAGTACGTATTCAGGTGCCTACAGGAGAACTCAGGTTCTCAACTGGCTCAGCCATGTCAATATTGTTATTATTATCCACTCTGTATCTGTGTTTTTTCTGGGTAAATAAACGGTTTTAATTGAATTCAATTGAATTTAACATTTGTGGGTATGAAGAACAAACCTAACCACACCAAACAAACCTACCTAACCTTACCTAACTTCCCCGGTATATTAAACAGAAAGAACTTACTATGACATGGTGAAATTTGAAGTATTTTCTTGACGTGAGATGATACGGCAGCGTCAGCTCTATGCAGCCCTGGCGGGTTGGTCCTATAGTAACCAGCAAGTCTACGTTGCGATAGCCAACCAGCACAACACTACCAGTAGTAATCCTTAACACAATTCGTCGTCCACACCCCGAAAGAAGAGGAACACAGTATGCCAGGAAGCCTGCCAGGCAGACACACTTGCCTCAATACCTCGGTCTCATAGTCAGATGATAAACTGGTTCTGAAACGGTGTTCACTGAGGTCGAGTAGCTTCGTGAAGAAGTTTTTTCTCTTGGTGTCAAGTTGGAGCAAGTGATGGTTATGGTGGTAGAGTGAGGGGGGGGAGGGTGAGGGCCAGAGTCGTCACACTGTGCATAAACAGTTTTTTTAGGATAATTTATTTTCATAGAAAATTAGGGTCTCAGTTCATACATAACATTTTTGATGGGTTGAAGACCCGGGATTTGTTATCTTAAAACACTGGAATATTTACCAACTGCCATATTATTTGTAATTGTTCTTTTTCATGGTATTAATATTAATAATCAGATATACGTACCATCGTGCACAAAAGGCGTGTCCACTACCCATCCCCAGCAAGGTTTCGAATAGCCTTGAGTCTGAAGTTTCGAAACAGCTGGGCGAAATGCTATGTCGGCCAACAGATGTCGCCCACTGTAGTGTATGTGTGGGGGGGTGGGGGGAATAGAGGAGGTGGGGGCTGGATGAGAGGCAGGTTTATTTATTATTTATACCACCATAATTTCAAGCTGCCTTTTTAACTACGTTTTGTCTTACAGTTGTTTCTTTATGGTTACGAATTCATGGAACAGGTGCAGTGCCCTGGGTGCTTATTGCTGCTCAGGTCACAATGATACTTTAAAGAGTGGAATATATTAAGGATAAAAGCGAAATATGCAAGGATCAGCTAGTTTTACTCAGCGACCACGTCACAATTTTGTTGTTATTCCGACAAAGAGATAATGGTAATATTTATTTATATTCCACCCATCCTTTGCTTAATAAATATGTGTGATAATATGCAATATTATATAATTATATACTTATGTTAAAAAGAGTGGAGTGAAAAAGTTATCAGTAATGTAAAATTGTATTCACTCTTAATCTAGTTCCAATTGTTCCAAGTTCCATTGTTTAAACACCCCACCACAATATGCAAGCTTCATATATTTTGGAGTGTGCTCAGTTACCGTTAATATTGTGTGCTGAACATCATGAGCATTTCAATGATGGTAGCAATTGTAACTATATAATTATATTGTGTTATAAGACAACACATTGCACGACGTGTCATACAGATCATTGTATACCACACAACACATAATTTGTGGCTGTTAAGTTACTTTGTTATGAATTTTCATGAGATATAGTTTAAGACATTATTAAGGACATGGATTTAAGATAACACTGTAGGTGAGTTAATATATATTAATTGTATTTACAAACAATACTAAAATCCAAACAATACACATCTTAGTATTTGGTCCAGCCACCCATTGCATTCAGGACTTCATCAAGGCGATTAGGGATGGAGTCGACCAGCTTCAGGCACACCCCTGGTCGTCGACATATACTCTCCCACACGTTGTAAGCTTTGGCCTCTATTGCTGCACAGGTTCGCTGCTCCCCAATATCCCAATCACGTTTCATCATGGCCCAAATATGTTCAATCGGATTAATATCACATCCTAGTGTTGGCCAGTCGATGACCTCAATTTCAGGGTGATCCTGGAGGTAGTCCTTCACTATGTTGCTGGTATGAATGGGACTGTTGTCATGAACCAGCCTGATAGTGTGGGGGGCTGGAACTGCCATAGCCCAGACTATAGGAATTAGCACTTGCTCCAGGATGTCTACATACTGCTCACCAGTGAAACGGCCATTGATCTTGACCAGTTCACCTGGCCCATGTGCCCACATTCACCCCCAGAATGACACTGACACCCTACCACTCACTGCGCGATGTTGAATGTGTTTCTCATGGTAGCGTGTGTTAGGGGGCCGCCAGCACTGCCTTGCTTCGGCTCCCACTGACCTGAACACCGTTTCATCGGTAAATATAATTGTTCTCCAGTATTCTTCTCTATGTGGAAGGTGTTCCAATGCAAAGCCGAGTCGACACTCCTTGTGAGTCTGTGTTAGCCACTCTTTGTGAGCTGGAATATGGCAGTCGATCCCGGCTTCATGAAGTCGGCGTCTCGTCGTCATGTGATGGCAGTTGAGGCCGAGATTTCTTGTATGCTCCACTGATGTTCGCATTGGATATGCCGTTGCAGCTGCCACGATCATGGCGTCCATCCTTGCCGACGTTACTCGTGGCTTCCCGCTTCGAGGTTTCGTCTCCACTGAGCCCTCTTCCTCCCACAGGCGGATCCGCCTCCAAATCGTCTTGGTGCTCCTTTCCACTTCGACAGCATTGTTCGGCACAGTTGCCCCGGTTCTCCACATCCCGATGATTTGGCCTCGCTCAGCAATCACTGTCGACGAATTTGCTCGTCCTGCAGGCATATCTGAAATGGCAGAGTAATATTATGTTGTGGTAACTGATGCAGGCTTTTATATACTAGAGTAAATTAATGGTATTAGTAACACCTAGGTTTAGTATTATTACTCTGACATAACGTTTTGGTAAATCTTTTTGGATCAACTGCCCAAGAAACCCTTTCTATTTCATGTATTCATAGTGAACTGCAAGTGGATCCTCCCTCCCCCCCCCCAAAAAAAAATTTTTTCACCACCACCCCTGCGACTGTAGAGTGAACATTCGCCGATAATCATCATCATCATCAAGATTTAGATTAACCAGACCACTGACACCCATTTGAGTCTCTCCTAGGGCTGGCCAGAGGGATTAGTTAACATATATTTGTGTTTCTATAATTTAGTGTTATATTGTTTGGAGGAGATTACAGTATTTCAAAAAGGTCAAAACTGAACTTAGCGAAAATTTTGGGGTCTCTGATAAAATATCTTACATTGTAGGGTTAGTGAAGCACATTGTTCGATACCGATTATAAATAGGGCATTCAATGAGAATATGTTGGACTGTTATTTGTGTTCGGCAGTTGGAGCATATGGGTGGGGCTCCATTAGGGGAAGACATGAGTTGGCCATGCCTCAATCGCGTATGCCCAATTCTTAGACGATTCAGAATAGTTTCGTGATGTCGAGAGGATTGTTTTGATGATGACCAAGGATAAACTGATAATTTGATCATTTTTAGCTTATGACTTGTTGGTTCATTTTCACAGGACTTTTGCCAATCGTCAAATATTAATTGTTTATAGGTAGTTACCTCGCCGATAATAAAAATATATGGTTTTCCACTGCTTTACATATTTCTTTGACAATTTTCAGCTATGACATGTTCGTCCCAGATTACATATAACTGCAATAGGTTACATTACGTTAGGGTTCGTTATATAAAAACGTTTTTCTTCATTTTCATTGAGTCGTTCTGAGTTCCATTTCTGCTCAAAATACTACATTACCCAACCCAAACTCCCAGGTTGCAACTGGGGGTGTAACATAACCGAGTAAGGTAACGTGCGGCAAACGCATAGCACATCAAACACCATATTTTTATGGTGAAGTTAAATAAGGAGCTCATATAACAACTGTCATATAATTATAATAGGGTGTCCCACTAATTACAGCAGATATTTGTAGAGGTGAAAGAATATGTGATTCTGAGTATAAAACTTCTATACATATATGGATTTTTTGGTTTACTTTTAGCCGTGAGGTGGATTTTACAAATTACGCAAGGCAACCATTACAAATGGCGGAGTCGAGGCGGGAGATACCGATAGCGATAGAGAAATATAGGAAAGGGGGAAGAAGGCTTAGTAGTGAAAGAATGTGGGTTAAACGGAACAGACTTTTAAGAGGAGAGAAAGTGTGTGGCCTTCTGCCCACTGCATGGTATTGTGTGGTAGGTTGGGGTGACTGGGGCGATGGGAGGGAGGGAAGGATGTGTAGAAAATAAGGCGAACGGAAATGGAGGGCCCATCCCTATTTGGGTGGGGTGCACCTCATCTGTAATTTGTTTGGAGGGCCAATTCATTATTTTTCTGAGTAGGGTTACACTTTTTATTATACATAGACGGAAACGGGTGTAGATAAAGACGTGGTGGCTCAATATCACATATTCTTTTACCTCTACAAATATCTGCTGTCACTCATGGGACACCCTGCAATAGTATAAGGACGACATGGGCTATGCTGACAAATTAATGTGACTTTCCTGTTGGTGACGACGATGGTAGGAATGAGACCTCGGCATGTTTCAGTGTTCGACATCATCTCCTTCCCCTGGTGTGGGTGGCGCCAACCTTGGTAACAACTTGTGTGTTCCTTTCTCCGTGACTACCATTACTGGTAGTCACGGAGAATTAATTACTGGTGTGCCCATCAGTCTCACCGCCGTAGCCATGAACGGCAGAGATATGGTCGTTGTAGTGCTTTTATTTACCCGTTACACATCTCTCACCATGCTTAATAATATTAATTATCTTC
>NW_024715597.1:0-92500 GCF_018991925.1 Homarus americanus
GAAGTTAAGAAGAGGAAGAGGAAATAATAGTGAGGTTAAGAAGAGGAAGAGGAAGATAATAGTGAGGTTAAGAGGAGTGAAGAGGGAAGATACGAGGAGGGTTAAGAAGAGGAAGAAGAGGAAGATAATTAGTGAGAAGGAAGAAGAGGAAGAAGAAGATAATAGAGAGGTTAAGAGGGGAAGAGGAAAAGATATTAGTGATGTTAAGAAGAGGAAGATATGAAGATAATAGTGATGTTAAGAGGAGGAAGAGGAAGATAATAGTGGATAAAAGTTAAGAGAAGGAAGAGAAAATAATAGTGAGTGTTGGGAAGAGGAGGAAGAGGAAAATAATAGTGAGGTTAAGAGGAAGAGAAGATAATAGTGATGTTTAAGAGGAGGAAGAGGAAGATAATAGTGATGTTAAGAAGAGGAAGAGGAAGATATAGGTGATAAACAGAGGAGGAAGAGGAAGATAATAGTGATGTTAAGAGAAGGAAGAGGAAAATAATAGTGAGGTTAAGAGGAGGAAGAGGAAAATAATAGTGAGGTTAAGAGTAAATGAGGAAGATAATAGTGATGTTAAGAGGAGGAAGAGGAAGATAATAGGAGGTTAAGAAGAGAAGAGGAATATAATAGTGATGTTAAGAGGAGTGAAGGAAGATATTAGTGATGTTAAGGAGGAGGAAGAGGAAGATGATAGTGAGGAAGGCAGGAGAGGAAGAGGAAGATAATAGAGAGGTTAAGAGAAGGACATAAATGGTTAGAAAGAGCAGGGAGTATATTAAAAGATTTCTAAAGGGGCTAAGAGGAGGAAGAAGAGGAGGACACAGGAGCAGAGGAAGAAGAAGAGAGGAGGAGGAGGAAGCAAGGAGAGGAAGAGGAAGAAGAGGAGGAGAGAAGCAGAAGAAGAGGAGGAAGAAGATGAAGAGGAGGGGAAGTAGGAGAAGAGGAGGAAGAGGAGGACACAGGAGTTAAGAGAAGGAGAGAAGAGGAGGAAACAGGAGTTAAGAGAAGGAGGAAGAGGGCACAGGAGTTAAGAAGAGGAGGAGAGGACACAGGAGTTAAGAGGAAGAAGGAAGAAGACACAGAGTTAAAAGAGGAGGAGGAGGAGGATACAGAGCAGAAGAGGAAGAGGAGGAGACAGAGCTAAGAGGAGAGGAAGAGGAGGACACAGGAGAAAAGAAGAGAGACACAGGAACAAGAAGAGGAAGAGGAGGAGGACACAGGAGTTAATAAGAGAAGAAGAGGAGGACACAGGAGCAAGAGGAGGAGGAAGAGGAGGACACAGGAGCAGAGAAGGAGGAAGAGGAGGACACAGGGGAGTTAAGGAGGAGGAAGAGGAGACACAGAGCAAAAAGGAGGAGGGAAGAGGAGGACACAGAGCAGAGGAGGAGGAAGAGAGGACACAGGAGTAAGAGAGGAGAGGAAGAGGAGGACACAGGAGCAGAGGAGGAGGAAGAGGAGGACACAGGAGCAGAGAGGAGGGAAGAGGAGGACACAGAGCAAAGGAGGAGGAAGAAAAGAGGACACAGGAGCAGAGGAGGAGGAAGAGGAGGACACAGGAGCAGAGGAGGAGGGAAGAGGAGGACACAGGAGCAGAGGAGGAGGAAGAGAGGACACAGGAGCATAAGGAGGAGGGAAGAGGAGGACACAGGAGCAAAGGAGGAGGAAGAAGGAGGACACAGAGTTAAGAGGAGGAGGAAGAGAGACACAGAGCAAAGAGGAAGAGGAGAGGAGGACACAAGAGCAAGAGGAGGAGGAAGAGGAGGACACAGGAGTTAAAGAGAAGGAGAAGAGGAGGACACATGAGCTTAAGAAAGAAATAAAGAGGAGGACACAGGAGCAATAGGAGGAGGAAGAGGAGACAAACAGGATAAGAGAAGGAGGAAGAGCAGGACACAGGAGCAAAGAGAGGAGGAAGAGGAGGACACAGAGTTGGGTTAGATAGTGATGATGACGAATGAAAGTGAGCCTGGCACCGAGGAGATGAAAGCACATCTCACACTATGTTGATCCTCGCATAAGGCTTTACTCTTATAATGTATCTGCTTACCTGGTTACTTTCACCTGGTTACTTTCACCTGGTTACCTGGTTACTTTCTCACCTGGTTACCTGCTTACGGTCTTACCTGTTACCTGCTACATGCTTTTCTTTTCTTACCTGCTTACCCTCCACCCACCTGGCTTACCCTCCACCCCACCACCCGTTCCACCCGCTTTCACCTCCACCGCTTTTCACCAGTCTTTACCCGCTTCACCCTCCCCACCCGCTTTCACCTGTTCCACCTGCCTACCCTCTACCCTGCTTTCACCCCTCTCCACCCGCCCACCCCACCTGTTCTTACCTCTCAATCTGTTCCCACCTCCACCTGTCTCCACCCGCTTTCACCCACCTGTCTCCACCCTTCCACCTGTCTCCACCTGCCACCTCTTACCCGCTTTCACCTGTTCCACCTTCACCTCTTACCCTACTTTTACCCGCTTCACCTGTCTCCACCTTCCACCCGTTCCACCTGGGCTTACCTTCCTACCCGCTTCACCCGCCCACCCTCTTACCCGCTTACCCTCTTACCCGCTTACCCGCTTACCTGTTCTTACCTGCTTACCGTCTTACCCACTAAAATAGTTTTTGGTAATATTCATTTAATTAAATTTAGTTTTCATTTAATCATCATTTATATTATTTCTTTGAGTGGTAAATGACGTTGAATTACCTGTGATTTAATTATATTTTTGTGTTAGTGTGCTAATAGACGTGTCTACAGAGGCTAATTGCTTGTTTCATTATCTGGATGGTAGTTAATGCTTTTTATTGTGTTTATGTTTTTGTCTGACTTGTTTTGCCATTTCATTTGTTTGTCTGTTGTTATTTGTTTGT
The DNA here is from genome assembly GCF_018991925.1 of Homarus americanus. Taxonomy (NCBI): domain Eukaryota; kingdom Metazoa; phylum Arthropoda; class Malacostraca; order Decapoda; family Nephropidae; genus Homarus; species Homarus americanus. The sequence goes on from NW_024715597.1 coordinate 2,861, forward strand.
TCTCTTGTTATTGTTGGTTTATTTGGAACTGGACTTATATGTTTGGGTATGTAAAGTGCAGGTACATTCTCACCTCGGCTCACCTGCCTCACTCACTCAATCACTCACTCACACACTCAATCAATCACTCCGCTCACTCACTCACTCACTCACTCCGCTCACTCACCACACACTAATCACTCACCTCACTTGTCATTTGTCACCACCACACTCGTTTTCACTCACTGCTCGCTCACCACCACCACTCAATCACCACTCGCTCACTACTCATTCACTCACTCACACAACGCTCGAAGGTCAACAGTCACGAACTTTTATATTTACGAAACCAAGTCAAAAATACCTAGTAAACATCTCACGTCGGTGCTCACGTCAAGGTATATAATTAAACCTTTCATTAACTACTGATCCATTGTCATATGTTATTTCTAAGAGGTTATATTACCTGTCTTAAATTAAACAGTCTTTTAACATATTGTTTTAAAGAGGTATAGCATATTAGTATTAAATGCGGTAATTTAATATTACTATAATTATGCGGAGCCCCATATAACTGTTCTAGGTATTGTTTAATATATATAAAGTGCTAAGAGACCACGACGGTTAAATAAGGTATTATTCTTATATACGAGGGATGGCAACCAGCCCTGTGAGAAATTTTTGTGTCCGACTGGGCTATGCGATTGCAGAACCGTAGACCAGCAATTAAGCAATATAAAACTTCTCCACCACTCACTGTCTTGTTCAACTTTCGACTACATATACCGCCATCTCGAGAAACGAAAAACGTCGTAACTGTCGCCTTCATTGACTTCACAAAGCATTCGACCTAGTCGACCACAATTTAATCATCAACAAACCTATCGACCTCGGGTTTCGGAGAAGTCTTATACCAACTTACAAGACTTCCTAGTGACCGACGCTGTCGCATTCTAGAGCTGTTTCACTCACTCACTCACATCCCCCCCAAAGCACCAAGATGGGACCATTATGCTTCCCAACGCTACCAATGACCCCTAAGAAAACCCCTTACCGCTGAAATATGTCGACAACTCACCACAGGATCAACCGTCAACAATTCCTGCTCCACATCTACCCCAGGCTTTGATGAACAGTCTCCAATTTTGGGCCACCATCAACCACGTCACCATCAACCATACCAAGCCACCATGGTTATGCACATCAACCTACTCTTCCAGACGCTGTCCCACCCCCTTCCATTACTTTAGGTCCCAACACACCCAGGTTTTAGACTCCACTAAGCCTCGGCGTCACCCATAGACAAACAAACCAAATGAAACCACGTCAGTGAAGCAAATCCACTCCAGTTTCCCCCTACCCCATTCTCCTCCAAGCCGACTCAAGTCCCTCTGAGTTCCTGCACCCGAGCTCCTCAGTGTTTACTCAACATTCATACTTCCCAAGCTCACCTATGCCTCCCCTACCTGGTCTCTTCCTCCCTAAATGCCACATAAACACCGAGAAAAGTGCAAAAAGAGGGCATGCAAGATTATTCTCTCCCTTCCTACTCCACATATCAAAGCGCTCAACACACTGACCTTTCAGACTCTCACTGACCATCACCACGACCTCATCTGCAAATTTGGGAAGAAGCTTCTGCACCATCTCGACACCGGCTCCTACTACCACCTGAGATCCCTAGCCCGAGAATTGCTGTTCGACACCACAACCGCATCCAGCCCATGCGAGCACGAACTGATCGCTATAAGAACAGCCCAGTCCCAAACCATTGTAAAAATTATCAATAACGTGTAATAAACCAGGTACTCACTCCCAATAAATCCTACTTTTCAACTGTCGCTATGTTGAAATGCCTGTAGTTTGAGCTTTTCCCACACCTAGCTATCACTTATGTTACTTGTATATTATTTGTAAATTGAACTCATCCCCAATTATGTAACTGTATATTTTCAGCTTTCTGGCTGCTATGCTCTTTCAATAACCCCGTTTATTATTATTATTATTGTTATTATTATATATTACACATTATTACAAATAGAGTGTGTGTGTGTGTGTGTGTGTGTGTGTGTGTGTGTGTGTGTGTGTGTGTGTGTGTGTGTGTTTTTCCACACCTCCACACTTCTACCCCTCCTCCCCTCCGAGTACAGGTGTCCTAACCCTCCTCTCAGGTACAGGAAACAGCGTGGGTCTGCCAGGACACACAGGTAGCGGGGGTAATGTTACAGTGGGAGGCCTGATGACGCTATAATCAGCCACCACCCTAATCCCTCACTGATATTCTACCCCCCCACCTCTCCCCCACACCAACACACCTACGAGTACGTGGCCCTAAACTGATGCCCCTACACACCCAGTACATCCAATACTACCCCCTCTACACACACACACACATTCACGGGTAACAATACTGACTGAAGGAAGAGCGGTAGACGGAGGTAACATCATTAATTGAGGTATTATACATTTTTGAGACGGACAACTGAGAGACGGAGAACTGGGAGACGGACAACTTCAGAGATGCGGAGAACTGGGAGATGGAGAACTGGGAGACGGAGAACTGGGAGACGGACAACTGAGAGACGGACAGCTGGGAGACGGACAACTGAGAGACGGAGAACTGGAGACGGAGAACTGAGAGACGGAGAACTGGGAGACGGACAACTGGAGATGGAACTGGAGACGGACACCGAGACGGAGAACTGGGAGACGGACAACTGAGACGGAGAACTGGGAGACGGACAACTGAGAGATCGGAGAATGGGGAGACGGACAACTGAGAGACGGACAACTGAGAGACGGACAACTGAGAGACGGACAACTGAGAGACGGACAACTGAGAGACGGAGAACTGGGAGACGGACAACTGAGAGACGGACAACGAGACGGACAACTGAGAGACGGACAACTGAGAGACGGACAACTGAGAGACGGACAACTGAGAGACGGACAACTGAGAGAGACGGACAACTGAGAGACGGACAACTGAGAGACAGACGGAGAACTGGAGACGGACAACTGGGAGATGGAGAACTGGGAGACGGACAATTGAGACGGAGAACTGGGAGACGGACAACTGAGAGACGGACAACTGGGAGACGGACAACTGAGAGACGGACAACTGAGAGACGGACAACTGAGAGACGGACAACTGAGACGGACAACTGGGAGACGGAGAACTGGGAGAGGACAACTGAGAGACGGACAACTGAGACGGACAACTGAGAGACGGACAACAGAGACGGACAACTAGAGAGACGGACAACTGAGAGACGGACAACTGGGAGACGGACAACTGAGAGACGGACAACTGAGAGGCGGACAACTGAGAGACGGACAACTGAGAGACGGAGAACTGGGAGACGGACAACTGAGAGACGGACACTGAGAGACGGACAACTGAGAGACGGACAACTGAGAGGCGGACAACTGAGAGACGGACAAACTGAGAGACGGACAACTGAGAGACGGAGAACTGGGAGACGGACAACTGAGAGACGGACAACTGAGACGGACAACTAGAGACGGCAACTGAGAGACGGGACAACTGGGAGACGGACAACTGAGAGACGGACAACTGAGAGACGGACAACTGGGAGACGGACAACTGAGAGACGGAGAACTGGGAGACGGACAACTGAGAGACGGACAACTGAGAGATCACAACTGAGACGGACAGCTGAGAGACAGACGGAGAAAGGAAGATAATGCCATATGTCTCGAACCACCAGCCAAGAATAGTCCATCCATAGGAGAAAATCCCCAACACAACAGCTATACACTGGTCACGTATACAATAACACCGAAAAAAAAATTATTCATTCTAGTTTTATTGTCAACCAGAAAGATGAACCAATCGTTCCATCTGTCTGTTCGTCTGTCTGTCTGTCGGTGGATTACTCGAACTGTTCATGTACTGAGAAGGAACATTCATAAGGGTCATATAAGGTTCAATGAACTACTCGAGGGTGAAGATTACTAACAATCATATTACTCCATTTGACCTGTGGAGATTAGGGTCACTTCTTGGTATTTATTTATGTATTTATTTAATTTATTTATTTATTTATTTATTTATTTAATTTTTTTTTTTTTTTTATTAATTTCAGGTTTAACCATCTATTAACTAACTACCGTAACTTGCTTAAGGAAGGTTATTAGCATCCATAACTATTGAGTAAAGAGAAGTTAAAATTGCTTGTTATTATGAACAGTCGTTACTGTGTGTGTGTGTGTGTGTGTGTGTGTGTGTGTGTGTGTGTGTGTGTGTGTGTGTGTGTGTGTGTGTGTGTGTGTGTGTGTGCATGTGTGTGTGTGTGTGTGTGGTTATTGATGGTTCTTTCTTAGACAGGAACTCAGTGTTAAGTTCTGTATTAGAGCTGTTGGGTCATTATTTCCGTCGTTTTGTCATTTTCATCCGAGGTAATAATTATACAGTAATAATATAAACTTATTGTATTCGTCCAGTGATCTATCAGAGGTAATTAGTTTTATATTATTATAAAAATTAAAATATATCTGTTTATTTACATTGTGCTTATGTATGTTAATGGTTTCATAATCTTTCATGACATTTACAACAATACGTATAATTATTTTGGATATATATCTTCTTATATACAGTATCTCTGTATATTTTTCTCACTTCCTATAGTAAATCCTGTTAATGTATATGAGTCATCCCCACACCGTCGCTTTCTCCCCAATACCTGTGTGCATGTCATTAACCTCACCGTAGTACCTCACCTCACCTGTAGTCACCACACACCTGTAGTACCTCACCACGTGTAGCACCTCACTCACCTGTAGTACCACACACCTGTAGCACCACCACGTGTAGCACCTCACTCACCTGTAGTAATCACACTCACCTGAGGACCTCACCACCAGCACCACCACCTGTAGTGCCCCACCACCTGTAGTACCACCACCTGTAGTACTTAAACTCACCTGAGCACTCTCCACTCACCTGTAGTAACTCACACACACCTGTAGGCCTCACCACCTGTAGTACCTCACTCACCTGCACCACCACTGTAGTACCTCACCAGCTGTAGACTCACCACCTGTAGCACCACCACCTGTAGTGCCCTCACTCACCTGAGTACTTAACTCACCGAAGTACTCACTCACCCTGTAGCTCACACACACCTGTGCACCTCACTCACCTGTAGTACCTCACCACCTGTAGCACCTCACCCAGCTGTAGGCCCCACCACTGTAGCACCCCACCACCTGCACCTCACCACCTGTGCACCCCACCACCCAGTACCTCACCACCCTGTAGCCCCCACCCACCAGCACCACCACCTGTAGTACCTCACCACCTGTGCACCTCACCACCTGTAGCACCACTCACCCAGTAGTACCTCACCTCACCCTGTAGTACTTCACTCACCTGTAGTACCCTCACTCACCTGTAGCACCACTCACCCAGTACCTCACACACCTGTACCTCACACACCAGTAACCCCATCACCTGTGTACCACCACCTGTAGCACCTCACACACCTGTAGTACCTCCTCACACACCTGTAGCACCTCACCACCCTGTAGCACCTCACTCACCTGTAGTACCTCACCACCAGTACCTCACACACCTGTAGCACCACACACCTGTAGCACCACTCACCTGTAGTACCTCACCACCCATTCCTCACCACCTGTAGTACCCCACTCACCTGTAGTACCTCACCACCTGTAGTACCCACACAGCCAGTACTCACACACCTGTAGCACCACCACCTGTAGTACCTCACCCACCTGTAGCACCTCACCACCTGTAGCACCACACACCTGTAGTACCTCACACACCTGTAGCACCACCACCTGCAGTTCCTCACTCACCTGTAGTACCTCACTCACCTGTAGTACTTCACTCACCTGTAGTACCTCACTCACCTGTAGTACCACCACCTGTAGCACCCCACCACCTGTAGCACCTCCACCTCACCTGTAGTCCCCACCACCTGTAGCACCACACACCTGTAATGCACCACCTGTAGCACCACACACATGTAGTACCCCACCACCCAGCACCACCACCTGTAGTACTTCACCACCTGTAGCACCCCACCACCCAGTACCACCACCTGTAGTACCTCACCACCTGTAGTTCCTCACCACCAGTACCTCACACACCTGTAGCACCACTCACCTGTAGTACCTCACCACCTGTAGCACCACCACCTGTAGTACCTCCCACCACCTGTAGCACTCACCACCTGCAGTACCTCACCTCACCCAGCCCTCACTCACCTGTAGTACCACCACCTGTAGTACCTCACCACCTGTAGCACCACCACCTGTAGTACCTCACTCACCTGTAGTACCACCACCTGTAGTACCTCCACCTGTAGCACCTCACTCACCTGTGTAGCCTCACCACCTGTAGTACCCCACCACCTGTAGTACCACCACCTGTAGTCTCACCACCTGTAGTACCCCACCACCAGTACCACACACCTGTAGTACCTCACCACCTGTAGTACCTCACCACCCAGCACCACCACCTGTAGTCTCACCACCTGTAGCACCACCACCTGTAGCACCACTCACCTGTAGTACTTCACCACCTGTAGTACCACCACCCAGTACCACCACCTGTAGTACCACACACCTGTACCTCACCACCTGTAGGTTCCTCACCTGTAGCACCACCCACCTCAGTACCTCACCCTGTAGCACCCTCACCACCTGATGTTCCCTGTAGTCTCACCCCTGAGCACCCCACCCACCAACCACCACCTGTAGTACTCCACCACCTGTAGTACCCCACCACCTGTAGTACCCCACCACCTGTAGCACTTCCACCACCTGTAGTCCCACTACACCACACACCTGTGTACCTCACCACCCTGTAGTACCCCACCACCCAGTTCCTCACTCACCTGTAGCACTTCACCACCCAGCACCACCACCTGTAGCACCTCACCCACCTGTAGCACTTCACCACCCAGTCCCACCACCTGTAGTACCACCACCTGTAGTACCTCACCACCTGTAGCACCCCTATCACCCGTAGCACCACACCCGTAGCACTCACACCACCTGCAGTCTCACCACCTGTAGCACCACCACCTGTAGCACCTCCCCACCTGTAGCACCTCACCCCACCTGTAGCACCCCCACCACCTGTAGTTCCTCACCCACCTGTAGCACACCAACCTGTAGCACCCCACCACCTGTAGCACCACCCCACACCCAGCACCCCACCACCTGTAGCACCTCACCCACCTGTAGTACCACCACCTGTAGTACCTCACCACCTGTAGTACCCCACCACCTGTACCACACACCTGTAGTACTTCACCTCACCTGCACCTCTCACCTGTAGTACCTCACCACCTGTAGCACCTCACACACCTGTAGTACTTCACACACCTGTAGTACCTCACCACCTGTAGTACCCTCACTCACCAGCACCACACACCTGTAGCACTTCACCACCTGTACTCCACCACCTGTAGTACTCACCACCTGTAGCACCACCACCTGTAGTACCTCACTCACCTGTAGCACCTCACTCACCTGTAGTACCCTCACCACCTGTAGTACCACCACCCGGCACCACCACCCAGCACCCTCACCACCCTGTAGCACCACCACCCAGGCACCACCACCCTGCAGCACCTCACCCACCTGTAGCACCACCACCTGTAGTACCCAACTCACCCTGTAGCACCACCCACCCGTAGCACCCCACCCACCTGTAGCACCACACACCTGCAGCACCTCACCACCTGTAGCACCACCACCCGTAGTGCACCTCACCACCTGTAGTACCCCACCACCTGTAGCACCTCACCACCTGTAGTACCTCACCTCACCTGTAGCACCTCACCACCTGCACCTCACCTCACCTGTAGCACCACCACCCGTAGTACCTCACCACCTGTAGCACCCCACCACCTGTAGCACCACCACCTGTGCACCCCACCACCCAGCACTCCTCACCACCTGTAGCACCACCACCTGTAGCACCACTCACCTGTAGCACCTCACCTCACCTGTAGCACACACCTGTAGCACCACCCACCCGTAGCACCCCCCACCCTGCAGTGCACCCCACCACCTGCAGCACCCCCCACACCTGTGCACCTCACACCAACCTAGCAACTCACCACCTGTAGCACCCCACCACCTGTAGCACCTCACACACCCAGCACCTCACCTCTGTAGTACCTCACCATCTGTAGCACCACCCACCTGTAGCACCTCACCACCTGTAGCACCACCCCACCCAGTACCACCACCTGTAGTACCACTCACCTGTAGTGCAATCTCACCACCTGCAGTGCACCCCACCACCTGTAGCACTCACCCACCTGTAGTACCCCACCACCTAGCACCCCCACCACCTGCAGCACCACCACCTGTAGCAACCTCACCACCTGTGCACCACCACCCAGCACCCACTCACCTGTAGCACCCCACCACCCCACCACCTGCAGCACCACCTGCACCCCACCACCAGCACCTCACCCACCTGTAGTACCACCACCTGTACCCCACCACCTGTGCACCTCACCCACCTGCAGCACCCCACCACCTGTAGTACCCCACCACCCAGCACCACCCCACCTGTAGCACCACCACCTGTAGCACTCACCCACCTGTAGTACCTCACTCACCTGTAGTACCCCACCACCTGTAGTACCTCACACACCTGTAGCACCTCACCACCTGTAGTAATTCTCACCACCTGTAGTACCCTCACCACCTGTAGCCTCACCACCCAGCACTCACCACCTGTAGCACTCCCACCACCTGTAGCACCACTCACCTGAGATTCACTCACCCAACTCACTCACCTGTAGTACCACAACACCTGTAGTACTCACTCACCTGTAGTACCACCTACAGTGCATCACCACCTGTAGTACCTCACCACCTGTAGTACCTCACCACCGTAGCACTCACCCACCAGTATTCACCCACCCAGCACCCACACACCTGTAGCACCACCACCTGTAGCAATCTCACCACCTGCAGCACCCCACCACCTGTAGCACCACACCTGTAGCACCACCACCCGTAGCACCTCACCTCACCTGTATTCCCACACTCCAGAACCCCACCACCTGTAGCACCCCACCACCTGCAGCACCACCCACCTGCAGCACCACCCACCCTGTAGCACCACCCACCTGTAGACACCACCCAGCACCCACCCACCTGTAGTACCTCACCACCTGTAGTACCCTCACACCACTGTAGTACCACCACTGTAGCACCTCATCACCTGTAGTACCTCACCACCTGTAGTACCTCACCACCTGTAGTACCTCACTCCACCTGTAGTACCTCACCACCTGTAGCACACCAACCTGCACTCACCACCTGTAGCACCCTCACACACCCAGCACCTCACCACCTACAGCACCACCACCCCAGCACCCTCACTCACCCAGTACCCCACTCACCTGTAGTACCCCACCCACCTGTAGCACCTCACCCACCTGTAGTGCACCACCACCTGTAGTACCCCACCCCACCGTAGCACCTCACCCACCTGTGCACCCACCACCCAGCACCTCACCACCTGTAATTCACTCACCTGTAGTACCCCACCACCTGTAGTACCTCACTCACCTGTAGCACTTCACTCACCTGTAGCACCTCACCACCTGTAGTACCCCACCACCGTGCACCCACCACCTGTAGTACCCCACACACCTGTAGCACCACCACCTGTAGTACCTCACCACCTGTAGCACCTCACCACCCAGTACTTCACCACCTGTAGCACCCACACCTGTAGCACCTCACCTAGCACTCTCACCACCCAGCACCACCACCAGCACCCACACACACCTGTAGCACCACCACCTGCAGTGCACCCCACCCACCTGTAGCACCTCACCACCTGTAGCACCTCACCCCACCCGTAGCACCACCACCTGTAGCACACACCTGTAGCACCCCACCCACCTGTAGCACCACCACCTGCAGCACCCTGACCACAACCTGTAGTACCACCACCTGTAGCACTTCACCACCAGCAACCCCACCACCTGTAGCACCACCACCTGCAGCACCCCACCACCTGGAGCACCACCCACCCAGAAATTCACCCACCTGTAGCACCACCACCAGTACACTCACCACACCCAGCACCCACTGCCACCCGTGGCACCTCACCACCTGTAGCACACCACCACCTGTAGCACCTCACCCACCCAGCACCACCCACCTGCACCCCACCACCAGCAATCTCTCACCCACACCAGCACACCCCACACACCTGTAGCACCCCCACCACCCAGCACCACCACCTGTAGTCTCACACACCTGCAGCACCACACCTGTAGCACCCTCACCACCTGCAGCACCACCAACCTGCAGCACCCCACCCACCTGTAGCACCTCACCACCCAGTAACCTCACCACCTGGCACCTCACCCACCTGCACCCCACCCACCTGCAGGCACCTCACCACCTGTAGCACCACCACCTGCAGTCCTCACCACCTGTAGCACCACACACCTGTAGCACCTCCCACCACCCAGTGGCACCACCACCTGTAGTACCCTCACCACCTGTAGCACCTCACACACCTGCAGCACCCCACCCACCTGTAGCACCTCACCACCTAGTAGCACCCACCACCTGTAGAACACCTCACCCACCTGTAGCACCCCACACACCCAGCAGTACCCCACCACCCGGTAGCACCCGCCCCACCTGCAGCACCTCACCACCCGTGCACCCCACCACCCAGCACCACCCACCTGTAGCACCTCACCCACCTGTAGCACCCACCCACCTGTAGCACCCTACCCCACCTCAGCACCTCACCACCTGCAGAACCTCACCACCAGCACAACTCACCCACCTGCAGTACCCCACCACCTGAGCAACCTCACCCACCTGTAGCACCCCACCACCTGTAGCACTCCACCACACCTGTAGATCTCACCTCACCAGTACCTCACCACCAGCACCTCACCCACCTGCAGCACCTCACCACCTGTAGCAACCCACCCACCTGCAGTACCTAACCACCCGTAGCACCCCACACAATCTGTGCACCTCACCCACCCAGTAGCACCACCACCTGTAGCACCACCCACCTGCACCACCACCAGTAGCACCCTCACCACCTGTAGCACCACCCCACCCATGCACTCACCACTGCAGTACCTAACTCACCTGTAGTACCTAATCAACCTGTAGTACCTCACTCACCTGTAGTACCTAATCCACCTGTAGTACCTCACTCACCTGTAGCACCTCACCACCAGCACCACTCACCTGTAGTACTCACCAATTGTAGCACTCACTCACCTGTAGTACCTCACACCCTGGTCTTATGGGGTAAAATATTGCAGAATATTTCATATTAACTCTGAAGACTGACTCAATCATCTTTATATTGGTGTATTTTTATGTTGATTTTAAGAATTTTTGTCCTGCTAAAACTGGCTATATTAATAAGTTTTGAGATTTTTTTTTTAAATTGAGGTATTTTTTTTATTTAATTATTTATTTGCTTCTTTGTTTAGGTTTTGTGGTTTTTTGATAATGTTGATGCGTGAGTTTGTTTGTTTAGTTACATTGTGTGTTTTACTCCTTAAAGACGAGGAGTGAGGGTGGGACATCATGGGTGGAGGGAGGGAGGTTATAGCCAGATTGTGTTAATTACCACTTGTAGGTTAAGCTCTACTTTTTTTTGTTTCATGATAACCTTTTAAATAAAACTCCAAAGTCATCTGTTGTTGTTGCTTTTTTTTTTCTCATGCAAACCGATATCATTTATTAATCTTTGTAATTAACTGGTAGGCAAGGATAATTAGTTCCATTTTCTCCGTGTTTTCTTTATGGTTCGTTTTGGACATTTATGGTGGAGACTGTCTATTGGTGTGGTGGTCGGTCTCTGTTGGATTATGGTTAGAGCGATGACTTCAGACGCTGACCACCACACCTGGGAGGCAGCCAATGACTGATGACGGAGGTTTTACTGTCATCTTGTATTAAATATTGTGAGGCTAATTTCATGATATCAAACCATCCAGTCATCTTATTTTCATCAACGCCCTTCATGGATTTTTAATTAAGCGAGAGAAAGAAAGAGAGAGAGGGTGGAGGGGTAGGGAGGGAGGGTTTCTTCCTCCGTTAGCCATTGTGAAAGAAGACAATGAAGGCTTATCATGGCTCTATCAAGGGGCTATTTACTCATATGATTGCTTGGGCATATTGCTGTAGATCCATTACAGACTAGCGCCATTGTGACTAATTCTCGTGGACTGTAGTGTCTTGGCGTTACACTGGGGGGGGGTGTAATTAGGGATTATTTTTAGCAGGTGAGAAAAGAGTTGATTGTAGATTTCTGGGAACTGTGATGGGGCACTTTGAGGTGAGGGACCAGGTTGACTCTCTTTCTTTGATCTCTCTCTCTTTCTTTCTCTCTCTCTTTCTGCCTTCTTACTCTCTGAACTTTATCTTCGCTCTCTCTTGAGCTCTTTCTCTCTTTCTTTGATATCTCTCTCTCTCTCTCTCTTTCTCTCTTCTTGCCTCCTCTCTTTGACCCCCCCTCTCTCTCTGAACTTTATCTCGCCTCTCCTCTCTTTGAGCCTCTCTTTCTTTGATATCTCTCTCTCTCTCTTCTCTCTCTGTCTGTCTCTCTTTCTTTGATATCTCTCTCTCTCCTCTCTCTCTCTCATGTACTCAGCTTGGACTTACTCCTCCTACCTCTCAGCATCCTTTTCTTCTTCTTTCTCCTCCTCCTACTCTGCCGCTTTTTCACTTCTGTCTTTTCTTCTCCTCCTACCTCCTCCTCCTCCTTAACATGACCAACGAACAAATATGATGAGACTGACTATAATAAAACAAGTACTAATGTGTAATGCTCAGAGCCATCACGTGTTGGAGTCTGTTCACAAGAAAACACTGACGTCTTTAAGGAATGTCATCAGGTTTTGTTTAATTTAAAAGAGTTACAAAGAGAGAGAGAGAGAGAGAGAGAGAGAGAGACTGCCCTCCCTTTTCCCCCAATCATCTATTACCTCTTCCTCCTTCTCCTCCCTCTTCCTCCTTATTCCCTCCTGCTCCTCATTCCTCTCTCTCCTTCAGGTAATCGTTAACACCCGTGAAGACATACCAGCTACCTTCATAATGCTCCTCGACCGGACACTTAAACTACGCTTACTAACCCCTCCCCTCCCTTCCCTCCCTTCCTTCTTCCCTCCTCCCTCCCTCTCCCTCCTCCCCTCCCCCAATATAAATGTTCACGTATCAGTCGACATTATGCGGTATGTCTGGCAGCCATTGTTTACATAAGGTAGTGGATCTCCGGTACTTGATCAATGGGCTTACCTTAAACCGTGGAGGTACTTGACCCATTTTGTCAGGTGGTTCTTCGGGGTCGGGTTCTTCTGGAGCCGTGGGTTCTCTGACGTGGTCTTCGAGGCCGGGTTCTTCGAGGACGTGGGTTCTTACGGCCAGGTTCTTTGAGCTTTGGGTTCCAGAGACCAATGTCTTAAAAGCCTTTGGGCTTTGAGGCCTGGGGGTTTAAGGCTCTTACTTTTGAATGTTTATTTCTTAAGATCTTGATTCTAAAAAAAGTATTCCTTCCTCACTACAACTTTTTAATTAATTAATTAATTTATTTATCTATTTATCTATTTATTTATTTATTTATTTATTTATTTATTTATTTATTTATTTATTTATTGGTTTACGAGTAAATGAATTATGTCAGTACACTGTTGAGTTACAAGAAGTTACTGTATTAAACTTTTAATGACCAGTGCAACTGAGTATACACTATAACCCTACAGTAGTCTTCATGCTTAAGGACCTCAGATGTTACAGGGCCTCAAGCTCATTATAATAACAACAACAAATATAACATCAACAACAAATACAACAACATCAACATCATCAACAACACAACAACATCAACAAATAAACAAATAAAAAAGCAACAAATAAACAACAACACAACAAATATACATCAACATCAAACAACAACAATAATAACAAATACAATATCAATATCCACAACAACATTCCCAATTCCGGTAGGAGTCAGACCTCATCAGTGAGGTAACAATTGATGTTACAGTATTTCGACATTAGTCATTTTAGCGTGCATGATCTGGGGTAATGTGTTTGGGGGGGTGGGGCGAGGTGGGGTAAGGAGGTGTGGGGAGGAGGTGTGGGGAGAGGTGGGGGTGTGTGTAGGGGGGGGAGAGGTGGGGGAGGGAGGTGGGGATGTGTGTGTAGGGAGAGGTGGGGAGGAGAGGGTGGGGAGGGAGGGGGGGAGGGAGGTAGGAGGGGTGTGTGTGTGTGTGTGAGGAGGTGTGTGGGGAGGGGAGGGGAGGGTGAGGGGGAGGTGGGGGAGGGGAGTGGTGGGGAGAGGAGGGGAAGGGAGGTGTGGGGGAGAAAGGTGGGGAGAGAGTGGGGGAGGTAGGGGGTAGAGGAGGGTGTGGGGGAGAGGTGGGGAGGAGGGAGAGTGGAGGTGGGGAGGTAGATGAGATGAGGTGGGAGTTGGGGGAGGGGGTTGGGAGGAGGGTGTGTTAGGGAGGTGGAGAGTTGTGTTGGGGAGGTGGAGGGTTGTGGGGGAGTTGGGGGTGTGGGAGGGGTGTGTCTTAACCTATTTCAGATGAAGCAAGTGATTAATGTCAAGTTTCCGGTGTTGGATTGTCGTTCATTAAAGTGTGTGGGTGTGCGTGCGTGCGTGCGTTCGTGCGTGCGTGTGTGCGTGCGAGCTATTTCAGAAGACAGTTTTACTAATGAGGCAGCTGATCTGTCCTTCCTGTAATTGGAAATAAAAATCCTTCGTAATGAAAAAAATATAAAATAAATGGGTAAATAAACGAAGAGAATTAATGGACGTGTCGAACATTTCAGCAGAACACAATTCAAACTGCCTCTTCTTCTTCCTTCTCCCCTCCTTTCGTCTTCGTCCTCCTCCCTCCTTCTCGTCTTCCCTCTCCCTCCTCCTCCCTCCCTCCTGCCTCTCCTCCCCTCTCCCTCCTGCCCCTCCTCCCCTCTCCTCCTGCCCTCCTCCCCTCTCCCTCCTGCCCCTCCCCTCCTCCTCCTCCTCTCCCTCTCCCTCCTCCCTCCTCCCTCCTCCTCCTCCTGCTGGTGTCATTCCAACAGATTACAGAGGACCCCTTTTGCCGGCGATGCTTCCGTGGTAATCTAAATTTAACCCGGCGTGACTTTGGGAAGGAAAGGCTTCTCTATTGTGCTGGGGCTGCAAATGAGGGTTGTAAATACTGCGATAAAAAGGTGTGGAGGGGAAGGGAAGGAGGGAGAGGAAGGATGGGAATGAGTTGTTTTGTGATTAAGTTGGGAAGGGTTTCAGAATGGCGAGACAAAGGGGGGGATTGTTCTCTTAATGGAATCACTTTTAGAGAGAAATTCTTTTTATCATATTCTTCCAAACTTTTAGTCACCTTTTCTAAATAGTTAACTGGTTATTTAATATTTATTCAAGACCTAAAAAATATAAGTTAATGCTTCTTGTCCGTATATTAAGTCCAGACTATAATGACTATCATCCAACCATCCTGTCACGTCAATACACATAACCAAACCGTCATCCAAACTAACTTACGTCTTCCCTATTATTAACCACTGTCATCAACCATCCTGTCCACGTCACCAAAATGCCAAAACGGGGCTGTCATCCATCAGCAAAAGACCGTCAGTGCAAGAACAACACAAGTCACCTGCCTTTGATCATACGGGTTATAATACAATAGGCATGTGATGGGGGGATAGTCATTAAGGTGATTGAAGGAAGGAAGAGGAGCAGGAGGAGGAGGAGGAGGAGGAGGAGGTAAAGTCGCCACCACCTTGGAGTAAATAGGTGAAGAAAAGGTGCCGCGTCAGACAATACCTCCTCCTTCACTGCCATGGCTATGACTTTACGCTCGGAGAACTCCACCTCCTTACCTGTACACCTACACTACACCTATACACCTCCATTACACCCAACAAAGAGACAGTGTGAATAGATTAGGTGTAGATGATGATGGATGGGAGGATATTGAATAGGGAGGTGAGGAGGTGAGGTGGGGAGAGGGAGGTAAGGGAGAGGGAGGTGAGGTAGGGAGAGGGAGGTGAGGGAGAGGGGTGAGGGAGGGAGGTGAGGTGAGGGAAGGGAGGTGAGGGAGGGAGGAGGTGAGGGAGGAGAGGGTGAGGTGTGAGGAGAGGAGGTGGGGAGGAGGAGGTGAGGTGAGGGGAGAGGAGGTGAGGTGGGGAGAGGGGGAGGGGGTAAGGAGAGGGAGGTGGGAGGTGAGGGAGGGAGGTAGGGAAGGAGGAGGTGGGGAGTGAGGAGAGGAGGTGGGGAGGGGTGGGGAGGTGGAGGTAGGGAGAGGGAGGTGGAGGTAGGGAGAGGGAGGTGAGGTAGGGAGAGGGAGGGTGGGGTAGGGGAAAGGGAGGGTGAGGTGAGGGAGGGAGGTGAGGTAAGGAGGAGGTGAGGTAAGGGAGAGGGAGGTGAGGGGAAGGGAGAGGTGGGAGGAGGGAGAGGATGACTCTTTCTTCCCAGCTTAAGAACGATGACGGATCACTTCCTTAACGGTGAATGTAAGCGCCGCCTCTTATAGTGTTTCTCTGCACATTGAGCACTGCAACCCCCCCACGTGAAATATTCCATCCACGTAAAGCTGAGATTGACGAGGAGGGTGAGGGGGGGAATGCACTCACGTCACCGCTATCTTTATTAGTACTCCTCCTGGTCTTCTTTTTCTCCTATTCTTCTTGTTCTTCCTACCTCCTACACCTGCTCTTCCCTCCTCCCACACCTGCTCTTCCTCCCAATATTCTCCTCCTCCCAACATTTTCCTCATCCCATGCTCTCTCTCCTCCTCACATGCTTGCTCTTCCTCCTCTACACCTGCTCTTCTCCTCCTACTGCTCTTCCTCCTCCCACACCTGCTCTTCCCACCTCCTACACCTGCTCTTCCTCCTCCCCACACCTGCTCTTCCTCCTCCCACACCTGCTCTTCCTCCTCCCCACACCTGCTCTTCCTCCTCCCCACACCTGCTCTTCCCACTCCTCCTCCCTACACCTGCTCTTCCTCCTCCCCTACACCTGCTCTTCCTCCTCCTACACCTGCTCTTCCCTCCTACCTGCTCTCCTCTCCCTCCACACCTGCTCTTCCTACCTCCCCTACACCTTCCCTCTCCTACCTGCTCTTCCTCCTCCCTACACCTGCTCTTCCTCCTCCTTCACCTGCTCTTCCTCCCTACACCTGCTCTTCCTCCTCCTACACCTGCTCTTCCTCCTCCTACACCTGCTCTTCATCCTTCTCGTCATCTTCTTGTTCTTCTGCTTCTTCCTGATCATCATCTTTCTTCTGCTTTCTTGTTCCTTTCTTCCTCTTTTCCCTCCTCCTACTCTTGATCATCTTTTCTCTCTTCTACTTCCTCCTTCTTCTCCTCTTCTTCTTCCTCCTCCACTTCTTCCTCCTCCACTTCTTCCTCCTCCTCCTCCTCCTTCTCCTCCTCCTCCTCCTCCCTCCTCCTCCTCTCCTCCTCTTCTTCTTCCTCTCTCTTCTTCCTCCTCCTCCTCCTCCTCCTCCTCCTCCTCCTCCTCCTCTTCCCCTTCTTCTTCTTCCTTCTTCCTCCTCCTCCTCTTCCTAAGGCGGTCACCTGACAAGAGAAGTCGCTGAACGCCAATTCATAGTTGAGCGTGAACTGTTTAAAGGAACGAGGGGCAAGACTGGCGATGTACTGATGAACGAGGAAGGAACGTGACTTGTTCGGTGCAGGATGTGGATCATGAAGCTCCCAGTGCTGCCTGGTGAAACCTGGTGGTGGTGCCTGGTGAACCTGGTGGTGGTACACTTTGATGCCTGGTGAAACCTGGTGATGGTACACTTTTGATGCCTGGGTAGAAAGTGGTGAAACCTGGTGGTGGTGCCTGGTGAAACCTGGTGGTGGTACCTGGTGAAATCTGGTGGTGGTGCTGGTGAAACCCTGGTGGTGGTGCCTGTGAAATCTGGTGGTGGTGCCTGGTGAAACCAGGTGGTGAAAGCTGGTGGTGGTCCTGTGAAACCTGGTGGTGGTACCGTGGAATCTGGTGGTGGTGCCTGGTGAAACCTGGTGGTGGTGCCTGGTGAAATCTAGGTGGTGGTGCCTGGTGAAACCAGGTGGTGAAAGCTGGTGGTGCCTGGTGAAACCTGGTGGTGAAACCTGGTGGTGGTGCCTGGTGAAACCTGGTGTGGTGAAACCTGGTGGTGGTGCCTGGTGAAACCTGGTGGTGGTGCCTCGATGCCTGGTGAAACCTTGGTGATGGTACACTTTGATGCCTGGTGAAACCTGGTGGTGGTGTCTTTGATGCCTTTGAAACCTGCTGGTGGTGCCTTTGATGCCTTGTGAAACCTGGTGGTGGTGCCTGGTGAAACCTGGTGGTGGTCCTTTCGATGCCTGGTGAAACCTTGGTGATGGTACACTTTTGATGCCTGGTGAAACCTAGTGATGGCGCTTTTGATGCCTAGTGAAACCTGGTGGTGGTGCCTTTGATGCCTGGTGAAACTGGTGATGGCGCCTTTGATGCCTGGTGAAACCTGGTGGTGGTGCCTTTTGATGCCTGGTGAAACCTGGTGGTGGTGCCTTTGATGCCTGGTGAAACCTGGTGATGGCGCCTTTGATGCCTGGTGAAACCTGGTGGTGGTGCCTTTGATGCCTGGTGAAACCTGGTGGTGGTGCCTTTGATGCCTGGTGAAACCTGGTGATGGCGCCTTTGATGCCTGGTGAAACCTGGTGGTGGTGCCTTTTGCCTGGTGAAACCTGGTGGTGGTGCCTGGTGAAACCTGGTGGTGGTGCCTTTGATACTTTTGAAACCTGGTGGTGGTACACTTTGATGCCTGGTGAAACTTGGTGATGGTACACTTTTGATGCCTGGTGAAACCTGGTGATGGCGCCTTTTGATGCCTAGTGACCTGGTGGTGGTGCCTTTGATGCCTGGTGAAACCTGGTGATGGCGCCTTTGATGCCTGGTGAAACCTGGTGGTGGTGCCTTTGATGCCTGGTGAAACCTGGTGGTGGTGCCTTGATGCCTGGTGAAACCTGGTGATGGCGCCTTTTGATGCCTGGTGAAACCTGGTGGTGGTGCCTTTGATGCCTGGTGAAACCTGGTGGTACCCAGAACCTGGTGGTGGTGCCTTTGATACCTGGTGAAACCTGGTGGTGGTGGTGCCTTTGATACCTGGTGAAACCTGTGGTGGTACCTGGTGAAACCTGGTGGTGGTGTCTTTGATACCTGGTGAAACCTGGTGGTGGTGCCTTTGATACCCTGGTGAAACCTGGTGGTGGTGCCTTTGATGTGCTCGGTGAAACCTGGTGGTGGTGCCTTTGATGCCTGGTGAAACCTGGTGGTGGTGCCTTTGATGCCTGGTGAAACCTGGTGGTGGTGTCTTTGATACCTGGTGAAACCTGGTGGTGGTGCCTTTGATACTGGTGAAACCTGGTGGTGGTGCCTTTTGATGCCTGGTGAAACCCGGTGATGGCGCCTTTGATGCCTGGTGAAACCTGGTGGTGGTGCCTTTGATGCCTGGTGAAACCTGGTGGTGGTGCCTGGTGAAACCTGGTGGTGGTGCCTTTGATACTTTGTGAAACCCGGTGGTGGTACACTTTTGATGCCTGGTGAAACCTGGTGATGGATACTTTTGATGCCTGGAAACCTGGTGATGGCGCCTTTGATGCCTAGTGAAACCTGGTGGTGGTGCCTTTGATGCCTGGTGAAACCTGGTGATGTGCCTTGATGCCTGGTGAAACCTGGTGGTGGTGCCTTTGATGCTGAAACCTGGTGGTGGTGCCTTTTGATGCCTGGTGAAACCTGGTGATGGCGCCTTTGATGCCTGGTGAAACCTGGTGGTGGTGCCTTTGATGCCTGGTGAAACCTGGTGGTGGTACCTGGTGAAACCTGTGGTGGTGCCTTGATACCTGGTGAAACCTGGTGGTGGTGCCTTTTGATACCTGGTGAAACGGTGGTGGTACCTGGTGAAACCTGGTGGTGGTGTCTGATACCTGGTGAAACCTGGTGGTGGTGCCTTTGATACTGAAACCTGGTGGTGGTGCCTTTGATGCCTGGTGAAACCGTAGGTGCCTTGATGCCTGGTGAAACCTGGTGGTGGTGCCTTTTGATGCCTGGTGAAACCTGGTGGTGGTGCCTTGTGATACCTGGTGAAACCTGGTGGTGGTACCTGGTGAAACCTGGTGGTGGTGCATGGTGGTGAAACCTGGTGTTGGTGCCCGAGAAACCTGATGGTGGTGCCTGGTGGTGAAGCCTGGCGAAACCAAGTGATGTTTCCTGGTGATGGTGCCTGGTGAAACATAGTCCAAAGTGCTGCCTGGTGACAGTATCGCACCAAGTGCTGTGAAGTTAAACTCATGTAATAATTTGTCTGCCCAGAATCTATTTTCACCAAGGAATAACCAGAAAAAAAAACAGACTCTTAATGATGGAGACGAAGTGACAACACACACACAGCAGTAACTAGAGGAAGCGCAGAGGTGGTCCCAAGTTTGTCTGGTGGGGGAGGAAACATGGAGATTAATGGACGAATCTTGAGAAAAAAATTATACTCGCAGTGTCGGGGGGGGGGGGGTGACTACATCATGTTTATCACGTACCATCTTAACTTATTCACGTGTCTTTATGATCTTATCCCGTCATCCTTCATCCTGGTGGAGGAGTTCAGACATCCTTCGTGTGTCCTCTGATGAATAAAATCCTTCATGCAGGACTCCATCTATTTCACGCTAAGTCGCCTCCTCTGATACTAACAAGAAATCAGGTTTTGCCCTTTTTAATACAACGTTGCAGTGAATGATCCTCTGACATCAAGACTGAAATGCTATTATATCTCCTTCAATACGACACCTTCAAGTAAGAATTTTTAAGAGTGGTCTGGTCTTCAGGTAAGGTACTGAAACTATCAGGTGAGAGGACACTGAACCCTGTCTTAAACAATGCAGTGTGAGATAAAATATAAGGAAATGGTAAAATTATGAAATATTTCTCAGTTTTACTTTCATAATAAGAGAAAAAAATACATTGAAAAAACAAATATTACATTTATTGATTTACAAATATGAGAAGTTGTGTATATATATATATCTTTGGTACTTACTGTCATCACTGTTATTAACTCTCCATGGGAAACTCTCTTGACATCTTATACTTGGACAGAAAATATAGAACCCCCCCAGAAAGACTCAGTGACGATAACTCAGGACCTTATTCAGCGAGGTGAAGGACAAATGATACCAACATGTCTCTTCGGCTCAAAAAGTTGAACAGGAGTCACGGTGTGTGGGTCAGCCTCGACATTATAATCATTATCCTTGAGTGTTCCAAGTTTATTCTTACTTCAAATGTAAACTGGGGAGGAATAACAGTTTAAGACAAACTAAAGGAAGCTATTAATTTTTGTCATGAGTTTTATCATGACCAAATGGACAGTAAATTATGAAGTTTAATTTTTACCCGGACAGGAACTTGGTATCACTGCTGCCGGTATATACGCTAATTAATACCGACGTATCTTCAACTGTGTGTCTTTTAGTTGGTTGTAAAACTCGATATTTTTTTTAACTTTTTTTTTTTATTATTTGCAGGAGTGAGGAGGAACGTGGAAATTGACACTTAAGCTTTAGGAGTCGTCGTATACACGTCTTTTAATACAAGGCTGAGAGCACGACCTGGAAACAACACCTGTAGGATTCAAGGGTAAGTGATTAAAATTATTTCAGCATTGGACGTCCTTACCATCCAGGTAGACCGAAGGGCTTACAATTAGGGCTTTACAATTCCTCCACTAAAACATAATTACAAGTAGATCTCAAAGATAATTTAAAATCTTAAGTTTGGTGAGAAATATTGAACTAGTCTCCAAACTATTGATGGCCAGCTAAGAGGCACAATTATTAGCTCCAGATCACCATGTGGGCGGCAGTAGTATGTTCTCTCTTAGTCAGTGATGTACAGGTGGAAATGACTACCTTTACAACAGAACTAGACAATGTGATCGGTAACAACAAGGTCTGGAGAAGCCACAGATTCTTCCACCAGCTGACTGACTGCTAGATGTGGTGGCAGATAAGTGAACTGGTTTTACATAATCACAGAATGCTTTT
Organism: Homarus americanus; assembly: GCF_018991925.1. Lineage (NCBI taxonomy): Eukaryota > Metazoa > Arthropoda > Malacostraca > Decapoda > Nephropidae > Homarus > Homarus americanus. Next base: position 24,941 of record NW_024715597.1, read on the forward strand.
TGTTTCTTTCTTGTTTTTGTTGTTTGAGGGTGAGGTGACCGTGTGCACCTGAGGCTCGAGTCTAATGAGGCTCTCACCCGCGGAAGTCTTTAAAAGAGCTCTAGCCTCGCTCTGAGATACCAGTTAACTTCTACAGCTCTTAAGGAACCCATCGGCCTCTTCAGTGTGTGTCAGGATTTCATTTATTTGATAGTAAGACATGAATACTTTTTAGTTCTGACTGCCCTTAACTCAACGATTGATAGTAAGACATGAATACTTTTTAGTTCTGACTGCCCTTAACTCAACGATTGATAGTAAGACATGAATACTTTTTAGTTCTAACTGCCCTTAACTCAACGAATTCATAGTTTGTTAAATCGTTCATCAAACTCTTGCAGCTTCACATTTATTTTATTTTATTTTTTTTTCTCTACACAAAGTCATTATCTCGTTACAGCCTCGATATTTAGGTGTTTGTTAGCAGCGTCTGTTGCCGTCCACACCCTCACGTTATATGGTTCAAGGGGCGTGATCTCGTCTGTTGAACTTCATAGATGGATTTAGGGGCGTATTATGGAGCAGGGTGAGGTTGGGCTTTGGGTAGGGGTGGAGGTGGGCCTTTGCTACTATTGGTCCGAGGTGGTTTCAAAGTACTGTACCTCTCACCCATACCTCTCTCCCCATCCCTCTCTCAACCAGTTCTCTCCCTCAGTAATGTTGTCTCTATACAGCACCGCCACTCCAGTCGCTTCATATTACATTTAGCCTTCTCACCGAAAGCTTAAAAAAAACGTAATTTAAGATAAGGAATGATTGGTGCCTCATGTAAACAAACAAGACATTTATTTAAATTTTTTTTCAAGAGTTTCCTTTTTTTCATGTTTTAAACTTTCGAACTTGAAAAAAAGATGTATTATTTTTTTCATATTGTATTTATAAATTCAGAGTCTAGTTTATTTTTCTTTACGGTAGACAACTTTGAAAAGTGTGCCTAGTTGTGGTTAAGTAAATATGTCTCTTTATTATTAGTAGTAGTAGTAGTTAGGGTTTTTGTACAAGGGTGTCCTCCAGCCCTCACACGACGTACACACTAGAGACCTGACGATGCTTAGCCTTCATATCTTCTCTCTCTCTCTCCTCTCTCTCTCTCTCGCTCTCGCTCACTCCCTGACTCTTTTACACCTTCCCTTACCTCCTCAATCACTTGCTCCTCCCCCTTATTCCTCCCCTTACTCCCTCACCTCTCCCTACATTCTCTCCCTCCCTCCCTCCCTCCTCCGTCATTTACTCCTCCTCACTCCCTCCCTCCTCAGGTGTGATTGCACTTTATTTTTTACTCGATAAATTTTTTTTTCCTCAACCTGTTTTTCAGAATCATTTTATACCGTGAATTATCTCTCTATTTCTACTTCCTGTTCTGTCAGTGAGAAGTAGTTATGAGGTTAGGTTAGGTTTTAAAGTTAGGTTAGGTGAGGTGACGTTAGGTTAGTACGTTAGGTTAGGTTATGTTAGGTTAGGTTAGGTTTTGAGGTTAGGTTAGGTTATATCTACTTGCCACCAACACACACACACACACACACCACACACACACACACACACACACACACACACACACACACACACACACACACACACACACACACACACACACATCTACACATTGACACCAGCAACACACTGTACATACAAAACTCGAGGAAACATTATTCACGCTGCTCCTCCTCACTCCCACTCCTCCCACTCCTCCCTCCTCCCACTCCCACTCCCTCCTCCCAGACAAATTATATTCTCCTTCAATCCTGTTTACTGTCTCGTAACTTTTTGGCTAAACCTCTTAAAACATTCAACCTTTTCTATTTCTTTCTATGTTAACTTTATTTATTTATACACCTTTTATGATATATATATATTTAAAAAAAAACACCCCGAACAAATTATCTCTTGAGTTTGTTGTTTGATTGTTTTCATTTTTTTTTACCTTGTTTTTATTTTTTTACACGAGGTTGAAATTCTGTGTATGGTTGGGGTGTGGTTGGGGTGTGGTTGGTGTGGCTAGTGTGGTTGGTATGGTTATATTAATTACAGGTGTGAAAAACATTACCTTGACAACGCCATGTACCCCAACTAGAGGCGTGAATGATGCTCCGTCTTGATCCATAATACTCGTGTCTTCAAGTCCAGAACGATGTATTTAAATCCCTTGCGTGACGCATTGAAACCCCCGTATGACGTATTTAAACCTCGTATGACGCATTTAAACCCCGTATGACGCATTTAAATCCTCATGACGTATTTAAACCTCCTGTGTGACGCATTTAAATCCCCGTATGTCGTATTTAAACCCTCGTATGTCGTATTTAAATCCCCGTATGATGTATTTAAACCAACTCATTAACCCCGTATGACGATTAAATCCCCGATGACGCATTTAAATCCCCGGATGACTATTTAAACCCCCGTATGACGTATTTAAAACCCCCGTATACACCGTGTAATAGCTAAGGGTCAAGATGTCATATTTGGGCAGGAAGTGTGTGTGTGTGTGTGTGTGTGTGTGTGTGTGTGTGTGTGTGTGTGTGTGTGTGTGTGTGTGTGTGTGTGTGTGTGTGTGTGTGTATTGTAAGAGACTTTTCCAATCAGTGAATCTTTTCTGTGATTGGTTATTTTCTCTTCTTGTACGTCTCTTAAATGGGTTTGGTTGGATTAGGTAGGGTTGGGGTTAGTTTAGGGTTAGGTTAGATTTGAGTTACTTGAAGAAGTTATGTAGTTTGAAGTTAGGTTGTTAAGAAGTTTAGGTTTGGATAGGTTAGGTTAGGTTAGGTAGTGACAGAGAGAGTTCTTGGCAACAGTTAAAGCGAAGAATTGTTTTGTTTTTCCCCTGACTGCTCCGTCTTCCTTGTTACTGAGTCTTAATAACGTTAATTGTTATTTTCCTCCGCCCACGTTACAAGGTTCTCCAGGAAATGGCAGTCATTACTATATTAAGACTGGGTGTAGTGGTGAGGGAGGGACTGGGTGTAGTGGTGAGGGAGAGACTGGGTGTAGTGGTGAGGAGGGACTGGGTGTAGTGGTGAGGAGACTGGGTGTAGTGGTGGGGAGGGACTGGGTGTGGTGGTGGGGAGACTGGGTGTAGTGGTGAGGAGGGACTGGGTGTAGTGGTGAGGGAGACCTTTAGGTGTGTGGTGAGGAAGACTGGGTGTAATGGTGGGGAGACTGGGTGTAGTGGGGTGGGGGGGGCTGGGTGTGGTGAGGCTGGGTGTAGTGGTGGGGAGGGACTGGGTGTGGTGGTGTGGGGAGGGACTGGGTGTGGTGGGGAGGCTGGGTGTAGTGGTGGGGAGATTGGGTGTAGTGGTGAGGGAGGGACTGGGTGTAGTGGTGAGGGAGAGACTGGGTGTAGTGGTGAGGGAGAGACTGGGTGTAATGGTGAGGGAGAGACTGGGTGTAGTGGTGAGGGAGAGACTGGGTGTAGTGGTGAGGGAGAGACTGGGTGTAGTGGTGAGGGAGAGACGGGGTGTAGTGGTGAGGGAGGGACTGGGTGTAGTGGTGAGGGAGAGACTGGGTGTAGTGGTGAGGGAGACTGGGTGTGGTGGTGGGGAGACTGGGTGTGGTGGTGGGGGAGGCTGGGTGTGGTCGAGGAGACTGGGTGTAGTGGTGAGGGAGAGAGACTAGGGTGTAATGGTGAGGAGAGACTGGGTGTAATGGTGAGGAGAGACTGGGTGTAGTGATGAGGGAGGACTGGGTGTGTAGTGGTGAGAGAGAGACTGGGTGTAATGGTGAGGTAAGGGAGTGAGGAAGAGGTTACCTATAGTGGTAAGGGCCTCCCTTCTCTAACTTAGATATAATGAACACTCGTGTGTTACGTATCAATCCCCTCCTCCCCCCTCCTCCTTCCTCCTCCTCCCCTCCTTCACCCTCCCTCCTTCCTCCCCTCTCCTTCTTCCTCATCCCTCCCTCCTTCCCTCTCCTTCCCCCCCCTCCTTCCCTTTCTTCCCTCTCCTTCCCCCTCCCTCTCTCCTTTCCCCTCCCTCTCTCCTTGCCACCTCCTGCCCATCTTTAGCCCCTCTTGTCCTCCTCACCCTTCCATCACCCTCTTCTCCCCTCCATCCCCCTCCATCCCCATCCTCACCCTTCCATCCCCCTCCATCCCCTCCTCCCCCCGCTTCCCGTATTTCTGTGTCACTCGGTAGGTCAAGAGAGACAGCACGCCTCTCCCGCCGTCCCATACAGCCACCAGAATTAAGATATAATCACACAGTTGCCCGAACGACTGACCACTACCCCAGGACCCCCTTCCAGTGTGTGTCGGGAGGATGTGAAGGATCTGGACTGTGGGGGTGAGGAATGTTGGAGAGGAAGGGGAGGGGAGGGGGGAGGGGAGGGAATTTGGGATGCAATGTTGTAGGAGGAGTAGTGAGAGGAGGGGTAAAAGTGAAGGGGGTATTCAGGGAGTGTTAGACTAAGGAGGAGGTGGTGTAGTGGGAGGAGGAGGGGGAGGGGGAGGGGAAGGGGACGTTTTAAGGGGGGTTAGAGGTGTGGGGGGCTGGCTATTACTGGGTCTGATGAACGACGGGTAATCTCTGTTATTACACAAGCTTCTGGTGAGCAGATTATACGTGTGGGTCGGCTACCTGCCCCCGCTCTACGCCAGCCCGGGCCTCTCAAGTTATATATCGCCCATTATTGCTGGCTACTGCACCCTAACCGCCGGAGCTGGCCAGGACGTGCTAATGTGCTACTCGGCTACACCACCATCTTTCATTTAGCCACAACAAAGCTAAGGGCACTTGCTGTTAAAAATCTCTTGCTTGGAGCATCACAAAAGGCGAGGAGAAATTGTGTGAAGTTGTGAGAGGTAAAGGGAAGGTGTGGGAGGGAACCGTTGTTTGAATGATGACGCGGTCGTCCTCGTCAGTAGGGTCGTGTCCCGCGGAGGAAGGCCAGAGACGTGAAGGGCGCCGTAACTCAGCTGGTGCGTGACCCCCCTGCTACCTCCAGGATGCCGGAATTCTTTGCTAATTCATCACATTATGATGATGACGATGATCGCCAGTGATGAACGTTCGCCGGCAATATAATCTGTCGCACGACTCCTTCATAAATACATCCAGCCATCAGTCTCTCCGACGCTGCCCGCTTATCACACCGCCCTGCCCGCCCGCCCAGCCTGTCCTGCCACCCTCCCCCCACCCTCCCAACCTGTCCTACAACCCTACCAACCCGCCTACCCAGTCCCGCCACCCTACCTAGCCGCCTACCCTGTCCCGCCACCCTACCTAGCCGCCCAGCCTGTCCCGCCACCCTCCCGCTCACACAACTTGTTTTGTCTAGCTCAAATGTGTTTTTTTTTGTGACATCTATCCAGCAAACACTCATTCATCCATCCAGCTAACCACCCATTCATCTTTATCCACCCCACCACTCTACCCACCCCAGCCTCCACAGTGCCACAAGCCTACCATGTCAAATTGCCTGCCACCCACCCAACCACTGTGTGTATTGTCAGTCACAAATGGCCAATATGTACATTCACCCCCCCCCCGCACCACCCGTTGTGTTAAGCCACCAAGTGTGTACTGTCACCCACCACTGCCACCCACTGTGTACTGACACGTGCTACCATCCCATGTTTTTCACCACCTGTACTGCCACCCACCGCCACCCAGTGTGTCTCGCTACCCATCACCACCCAGTCTCTCACTTACCACCCATCAAGCTCCACTGTTTTGTCACCCAGCGAGTCTCTCCAGTCCCTACCCACAACCACCCAATTTGTTCTCCCACTCACCATCACAAGAGGTCAACTGGCTCTCCAAACGTCAGCGTAAATACTCCACCAATCCCTCGCCGAGCCTGATAGATGAAGTCATATCAGTCAACACGACCCCAGTTCTGTGACGTTGTGTTTACCTTCCCTCTGAGACGACGCATAGACCCGTCCTTGTTAATCCTAGGTATAGATATTCCTTTAATGCTATATATTACGTAAGGTTATAAGGTATAGAAAAGACCTATGTACAGGTATTATAGAAAGTGATTACAAACAAAGAACAAGACTTACCTGTCCCTTAGGTCTCACCAGAACACCTGTAGCCACCCCCCAACACGAGCCACCCAACCACAATAGTCAACTTGTGTATCTCTAGAGCCACCATGAGCCAGGCAATGACTCAACAGTTCCTAATACAACTCGCCTCTATAATGAACCATAGTGACTGGGTTCATTTTGTCCCTTGCCAACATATCTAATGAGGTGCTCTTGTCTTGTCAGTGTCCAGGTGTGTGTGTGTGTGTGTGTGTGTGTCATCACCGCACTTGTTTAGATTGTTTGTGTTTATGTTGTAACCCTTATTGATGTGGGTATTGTATTGTATTGTGCATTTTATTGTATTGTATTGTATTGTATTGTCAATATTTGCTCCCGCCGCCCTCAACTATACTAAGTGTGTCCTCCTGCCATATGCCACCACTCTGTGTTTCCCGCCACCTATCACTATCACCTAGTGTATCTGGCCAACAACCATCCCAGCCCAGTTTGTCCCACCGCTCAGTTTGTTTCTACGATCCCACCGCCTGTTATTATGTTCCACCGCTACCCAGTGTGTCCCACCGCCACCCAGTGTGTCCCACCATCCACCGCCACCCACTGTGTCCCACCACCCACCGCCACCCACTGTGTCCTCACTACCTGCCACACAAAATCCCACAAAAACTTCACACACGACGCCTCTTCCACACTGTCCAGCAAATACCTCAGTGGTCTGGGGTCCCACGCTGATGGAGGCCCTCTACTAATCATCTCTGCCAGCTAAAGTCAATGTAACTACAAAGTTATCTTGACGAGGACATACTAACAAACGCCGTCGTACTTTTGAGAGTCGGAGCCCATGAGCTACGGTACCTCCCAAGTCTCCAACTCTTGTCTTTCCACCTCCAGCACCGATGTCTAGCAGCTAATGACGGTGTGATTAAATTTACCTTCATCGGAGATTCAGGACGTCTCTCGCTCACCTGGGGAGTGACAGACTCGTGGCTGTCTCCTTCCTCGTTAACCCGAGTCGTCAGGAGCCTTAATGAGCTCCAATAGCCGTCGGTTTAGGTAAATTAAGGTGTTTGTCATGGCGAGAGCGTCCGTGCACTATCTGTATGTTGTGGCAGCAGCCGGGGTGAGTGGTGTTGCTGCCCGTACAGGGAGGAGATTGATGGTGACAGTCTCTCGTTGTGCTCCATCATGTGTGGGATATCTTTCTCCCTCATGTGTGGGATATCTTTCTCCCTCATGTGTGGGATATCTTTCTCTCTCTCTCTCTCTGTCTTTCTATCTCTCTCTCTGTCTTTCTCTCTCTCTCTCGTGTGGGATGTGCAGTATGTATCTCATGTTGACGTCACTGATGTGGTGTTCCTCAGTAATATGATAAATGAAAGTGTGGAGTAGTATCATGTTCTCTCGCTCTCGTATTTACGTTTCTCCTCCATCAAAAACTCTCTTTCCTAACAAGGTGGATGAGCCACTGGCAGTAATCACACACCTCTGCCTCAGGTGTGAACTGGGGATAATCTGTAGCATCTCCTGGCAGGTGAGAGATGGTCCACCTGTGCTGGAGAGCCACGCGTGGCTCTCGGTGCTTCCCTCGACAGATGGCCAGTGACGGTAGACAGCTGAGTGAACACTGTCATGAACAAGGATTAAAACGATACTCGAGAATGAACAAACTTGCGGTGTAAGACTCGGTGCTTCACGAACTAAATTGATTTTTCTCCCGTATTTAGGTGACTTATGTTATACTCTGGACACCATTCGACTCTTGGTTCACAAGGAGGGAAGGCCACGGAACTAAAGGGGGAGAGGGGAGGTGAAGCACAGCATACACAGGGTCGATAAGTGCTTACAGGGGTCATGAGGAGGTCAAGTGGGGGTGAAAGCTTTAGGGTCTATGAGGGAGTCAGGTAGGGGAATTTGACACAGGGGTCATGGGGGTCAGGCAGAATTGAAACTGGGGGTCATGGGGGTCAGATAAGAGTGTAAGCACAAGGATCAAGGAGGGTGAAGTGCAGGTCAAAGATGTAGTGATATATATTTGCTCTTTATCGGCGATGTAATCCTGTATTCCGATCTCGGCTAATAACACTTGTTGTTTCATGGCATATATTTAAGGTAAATGAATCCATGGCCTCAGGTGTCCGGGTGTGTGTGTGTGAGTCTGCACTTTACAACATCACCCTCCTCTGACTCCTCTCTCTCTCTCTCTCTCTCCTCTCTCTCTCTCTCTCTCTCTCTCTCTCTCTCTCTCTCTCTCTCTGTCTGTCTGTCTGTCTGTCTGTCTGTCTGTCTGTCTCTCTCTCTCTCTCCTCTCCCCAATCCTTTCCTGTCTTACATAGTCCTTCCTTCCTTCCTTCCTTCCTTCCATATCTTAACCATTATCATTATCGTCTTCCCATACCTCTTATCCATTTGATCTTTTCCCTCTCATTAACCTCCCCACCTCTTTTATTTCTCATTCCATCTCCTTAATTTCATTCTCACCTGTATGTGTCTCTCTGTCTCTCTCATCTGACTTCCGTTGTCTGCCAGGTAAAGTAAAGTTCAGTAATTAAATAATGTTGATTTCTCATTTAATTTGGTGTAAAATAAACAACTTACTTACTTCCTTACTTCTTAAATGTAAACCAACAATTTACCCGAAAGTGACTTTGATGTTACTGATATAAGAATACACATGTAGGTGTAATTGACATAATAGTTCATTTGTTGCTTGTTAAAGATGAAAATACTGTTGCTTATTCCACTAAAAATTACCGAGAATAAAAAAAATATTTTCTGATATTTTTTCTATTATATTTAACAATTTATTATAGGAAGACAGTAATTTATCGTCTTATTAATACCGTAATAAGGGGGTCTTATTTTTCCACTACTAATTGAATTGTTTCTTGTTCGTTGATATACAGTCTATATTGGTTCATTTTTAGATATTACTATATTAAACATATTGAAATATAATTTACTTGAATACTTAAAAATACTTCTATTACTATTATTTATTTATCTTTTTCTTCTTTTGTTTCTCTTTTACTTCACTTTTTATTCTTCCTTTTACTTCCTTTTTTATTTTCCTTTTCATCCTTTCTTCACCTTTTTCTTCTTACTTCTCTTCCTCTTCTTCAAAAAGTAGTAATTAAATCAATCATTAATTAAAAAAATAATAAATAAAGATACTCACCTTGAAGGAACCAGTAATACCTTTTGGGGGGTACAGTAGAAGTAGTAGCACCACCCAAGTGTGCGGCCACCAAAGAAATGATTCGGGAGATGACTCGCCTCATGACTGATTATACTCAGGACCGCTTCCTCGCCCCTTTAGCTCTTCAAATACTGGCAATAATACCACATCTATTTTGTCAGAGGACACACACAAAGACTAAGCACAAAGAAAATGTGGCAGCAATGAAGAGAAGATTGAGCAATGTGGCAGACTGGGGCCCTTGATGATCTCCTATGTGAAGCAAGAACACTGCAGGAGAGACTAAAAATTACGGGTGACAGAAAGCAAAACACCGATGACGTGGCAAGAAAATTTGGAAATAAAATGCGCTTGGGAAAAGTGTCTCTGGCGGTAAGATCTCTCACAGAGGAATCCTCCGGTGGGGTGATGCCAATAAACAGAGAGACATTAAAACTACTGAAAGAGAAACATCCCCCTGCAAGCGACGAAGAAGGCATCAGGTTCGAGGGTGTCTATACCCCACCAAACGCTGTCCTGTTCGAGAAAATAACAGGAGAGATGGTGTGGAAAAAGGCACTGAAGACTCGAGGAGGAGCTGGCCCTTCAGGTCTGGATGCAAACGGTTGGAGAGTCATCCTCAGCACAAACAAGTTTGGCCCTGTAGCAAGTGATCTCTGCACTGCCATTGCCGCCCTTGCAAGAAAGCTTGCATCCTCTTGCTGCCATCACCTCCAGGCCCTGACGGCCTGCCGCCTTATTCCTCTGGAAAAGAAACCAGGATGTAGACCTATAGGGGTGGGGGAAGTGCTGAGGCGGATCATCGGAAAATGCATAATGGAGGTGGTTAAAGGATGATGTCAGGGCAGCAGCATTCTCCTGGTGGATGCTTCAAATGCATTCAACATACTTAACCGCAAGGCTGCACTGCACAACATCAAGATCAAGTGTCCAAGCTTTGCAATGTATGTTGAAAATTCGTATAGGAATCCATCAGACCTCTATATAGTAAACAACAAGGCTCTAAGAGGTGATACCATCTTACAGTCAACCGAGGGAACAACACAGGGGGACCCTGTTGCAATGGCAATGTATGCAATTGGCCTATCAGTGCTCCAACAAGAAATAAAATTTGAAACAACTGGGGTCAAACAAGTGGCATATGCTGATGACCTTACAGGAGCAGGAAAAGTGGAGGGCATCAAAAAGTGGTGGGACCTGGTAACATCGCGAGGTCCACAAATAGGGTACCACCCAAACGCCAGCAAGTCCTTCCTCATCGTGAAGCCAGAACATTACGAACGGGCATTGGAGGTTTTTGGCGGAAGTGAGGTCAAAATAACTAAGGACGGCCAAAGACATCTAGGCGCAGTAATTGGCACTACGGACTTCAAGACCGAGTACGTAGCGGGAAAGGTGAATGAGTGGGTTAGTGAAATCCAAGCTCTGTCTGAGATTGCTAACACAGAGCCACATGCGGCCTTTGCTGCATTCACCCATGGAGTCCAGCATCGTTGGAACTACCTGATGCGTACTATCCCTGATATCGGACCCCTCCTCCACCCTCTGGAAGAAGTTATCAGCAGAAAGAGCACTTCTTGCACTTCCATCATGACTGGGAGGGATGGGACTAACAAATCCAGAGGAGATTGCTGCCACTGAACATCAAAATTCACTTCAGTTCACGGCAGCCCTCACCGACCACATAATAGCCCAGAATGCAACCGGGGAAGTGGACACCAGTGAAGTAAATAAGATTCGTAGGTCTATTACGACAGATCGACAGCACTGCCAAAATGATAAGTTGCAGCAACTGTTGCTGCAGGTACCAGAAAATTTGAAAAAAAAGTAGCTATAGCGCAGGTGGGCGCCTCGAACTGGTTAACTACGTTACCGATAAGGGCAAATGGTTTCAGTCTTAATAAACAAGAATTTACAGATGCCATTGCTCTAAGGTACGGTCGGCCAGCAGAAGGTTTGCCCTCCCAATGCATGTGTGGCTCTTCCTATGATGGCGATCACGCCATGGTGTGCAAGAAGGGGCGCTTCATATACATGAGGCATGACCAGGTAAGGGACCTCACAGCAAATATGTTGAAGGAAATCTGCCGGGATGTCATGGTAGAACCGACCCTCCTTCCATTGGATGGTGACATCTTCCAACACAGGACTTCAAACATATCTAACGAAGCCCATGTGGACGTCAGTGCTCGAGGATTCTGGACGCTGGGACAGCGAGCTTTCTTCGACATCAGGATTTTTTATCCCATGGCCGCATGTCACCGTAACCTAGCTCTCGATGCTGCACATAGGAGGAACGAGAACGACAAGAGAGGGGCATATGGGGAGAGAATTCAAAACGTTGATCAAGGCAGCTTCACTCTTCTAGTGTTCACAACCTCTGGTGGGATGGGACCAAGTGCAAGATGTTTCTACGCCAGACTCGCGGAGGTGATCTCCGAACAGAAGAAGCAGCCCAGAAGTTATGTTACAGTCTGGATGAGATGTCGACTGTCTTTCTCTCTCCTTCGGTCGGCTTTGCTCTGCCTCAGGGGAACGAGAGCTTCTACCCCAACTCCGACAACTGCTGCAGATATTGACTATGAGGCAACATTCACTGAATGCCGCATAGATCTGCGGCTTAACTAATTTAACACAGATAGGATAGCTACTTATGTATTAGGATATTTAATATTTAGGTAATTAAATGGTGGCGAAGGTGTGGCTATTGGGGGAGGCTGGAGGCCACTATAAAAAAGAAATAAAAAAAATATTCTTAGTAGTAGTAGTAGTAGTAGCAGTAGTAGTGGTAGTGGTAGTAGAAGACAAGAGAGGTCGGTCGTGCAGCTCAGTTCGTGGGCCACAAATGGGTTTACCGTAAACCTGATCACTTGTCTGGGTAAACCACCACCTGTTGCGATAAACTGGTGATCATCTCTCCTGGGGGACGGAGCTACACCTGCCCTCTAATATATCCGCCAGCTTTATTACTTAATATATTGTATGTTATTATGTAGTATATTGTTGTGTCCACTGAGGGGGGGGGAGGATTGGGAGGTAGGGGGAGGATGGAAGAAGGAAGGAGGGATGGGGGGATGTGGAGAGATGGATAGGTGGGGGGAAGTGGGAGAGATGGGTGGGGGAAGGGGTGGATTGAGAGAGATAGGGGGAGGAGGGAGAGAGAGGTAAGTAGTGTGAGGGAAGAGAGAGAGAGAAAGGTAATGAGAGACATGAGAGGAAGAAAATAGAGAGATCAAAGTGGAAGGGGGAGAGAGAGATAAGGAAGAGGAAGGGTAAAGGAATGAAAGAGAATGAGAGGGGTGGGAGAATTGAGGGAGATGGGAGGGATAGAGAGTAGGAGAAGGAGAGAAGATCAAAAGGGAAGGAGAGATAGAAAGACAGATAAGGAAGAGTAAAATAATATAGAGAATGAGAGAAAATCTGAGAATAAGAAAGAATAAAATACGAGAGAATAAGACAAACAGATAGACAAACAGACAGACAGACTTTTTTTTTAGTTTAACAAATTTATTGGCAAAGCTTGTAGTACAGTTTGCCTATTCTGTGTAATTCAGTCAGGTCTTGACACTGAGGGTGGTATTACTTCTAACTGCCACGCAGGACAGAGGTTCATACACAAAGAAATACATCATATTCATTAACAGCTATAAATGTATCGAGGTCAGATTCATGTGGGTAATGTCACTGTTCACTGCCACACAGGACAGAGGTTCGTACACAAAGAAGGAAATACATCATATTCATTAGCAGTATATATAGGTCAGTGGATCACATACATTGGAGTCATATTCTAATTGAAGACTAATCAGTGTGGGCTAGCAAATTTGGGATAAACAGCAAGAATGTCCTCAAGCACCCCTGATTCAATGTAGTAATTACATAGTTCAAGATACAGACAGACATGCAAACAGACAGACAGACAGACAGGAAATACCCATGGAGTACAATGAGTACAATTTAGACATCGACAAGCGTGAACGTGGCCCGGGGTACGGTGGTAAATATGTCACGGCCAACAGCAAAAAGACTCTTACCAAAGTCAACATAATCTCTAGTATTTTAACCCTATATAACCCTATATAAACCTCTATATATCAAGCTATATTATATAATTTGTTTATGGAGGATAAATTAAACTTGTATAATATTTTTTTTTTCGGGGGAATACTAGGCTAAAAATAAATCGTATGTTGACCGCCTGTACTGACTTGGCTGATGGATGAGGAGTGTTTAGTTATTTTTTTTTCAGGTGTAGGTTAATGTTGTCAGGGAATTATTTTTTTTTTACTCTTGGTATCGTCATTCGCTCGTATTGTAGCTCACTCTTGATATTGTAGCTTTTGGTATCGTCATTCACTCGTGGTAAGGTGGAACATGTGGTACCCGACTCATCCCTCCACACCTGTTTAAGAGTGACGGGTGGGACATTACTATTTACACCTTTATACTGTATTTCCTCTGCTCGGGAGGTGAACAGTCCAAAACAATTAACCTTCGATCTAATTACCCCGTTTACTGTACACTGGTAACGTGCGTACCTCTCCCTATTGTGTCCTGGGTTCAGTCTCTAGCCCCGGGACAGATATGAGAAGGGTTTGTTATTCAATGTATCTTATATACCAAAAACATTACAGGTTTTATCTCTCCAGGTAGCTACTTCAGTTTCCTCCTCGTGTACTAATACTAAATTGGATCTCGTGTTGTGTATGTTATTCATTATTAGTTATTTACCTTTTGAATGTATGATTTTAGTGAATGAATTGTTCTACATTTTTTTTAGCCTCCTTGAGTACAGTGAATCAAAGTTCTATAGATGTGAGGTGTTTGTGTAATGTATAAATTGTACAGTTATTAATGAATGGTGTGTACAGTGCATACATTGTGACCTTTTATACAAGAACTTCAGGGAAAGTCGGTGGTTATTATGTGGTGTGTTTAGCCAATTATCTGACAGGGAAGGGAGAGGGGATAGAATGTATGGGGGGAGGAGGGAGGATGGGGGCGAGGATGGGATGGAGAGGGGAGGGATGGGGGTGAGGAAGGGATGAGGGAGAGAAAGAGGGACGAGGGGGAGGAGGAGACAGGGGTTTAGGGGGACTGGGGGAGGAGGGTGGGGGTAAGGGACAGAGGAGGAGGGGTGGGGGAGTAAGAGGGACAGGGGGAGGAGGGGGTGGGGATAAGAGGGACAGGGGAGGAGGGTGGAAGAAAGGACTGGGGAGGAGGGGGACAGAGGGACAGGGAGGAGGTGGGGGGTAAGAGGACAGGGAGGAGGGGTGGGGTGGGGGGGAGGAGGAAGGAGGACAGAGGAGGTAAAATTGAGGACAGGGGGGAGGGAGGGTGGGGTAAGAGGGACAGGGGGAGAGGGGTGGGGTAAGAGGGCCAGGGGAGGAGGGGTGGGGGCAAGGACAAGAGGAGAAAGGAAATGAGGATAAAAATGGAGTGAGAGAGAGGTGAGAGTGAAGACTCAATATTAACCACTACCCCTCCTTCCTTGCTAGCTTTAGAGAGAGAGAGAGAGAGAGAGAGAGAGAGAGAGAGAGAAACACATTAACTTGACAAACACCGCCAGTCGACCTCTGCTGCCCGCTGTGATGATCGTAACATAATGATCTAACAACCTAATTGCCTTGGACGTAACTTACCAAGCACATTAATCCACCGCCGCGCATAATCTTGATTAGATTACGCACACTCGTTAATTCCGGCAAAATACAATGCTTAATTGTTGCTCCCTCGGGTAACTTGCGTCAAAATATTAAATGTCCGGGAGACTCTGAGGATTTATGGCCAATGATCGGTGCTTGGGGCGAGGCGAGGCGAGGCGAGGCGAGGCGAGGCGGGAGGGAAGAAGAGGAAGAGGGATTAGTAGGAGGGTGGGAGGGAAGAAGGATAGGGACTAATGGGAGAAAGAGAGAGGGAGGGAGAGGGAAGGACAGAAGAAAGATAGGGACTAGTAGGAGGTGGTGGGAGGGAGAGAGAAGAATAGGGACTAGTAGGAGGGAGGGAAGAAGAGGGATAGAGACTAGTAAGGGGAGGGAAGGGTAGACGAGGGGAAAGGAAAGGAGAAGAGAGATAGGAACTAATGGGTGGGGAGGGGGAGGAAGAGAGGGAGAGGAGGGTGATGGAGAGAGAGGAGAAGGGGATAGGGCTTACTGGCAGGAAGGGATGGGGTGGGAGGAGGGTTATTGAAGGAGGGGGCGGGGAGGTGAGGGGAGGGGGAGAGAAGTGATGGGCAGCAGGAGGGGAGGAGAGTGGACTGGTAGATAAGAGAATATATGTGACAGAGAAGGAGAGGACGATGGGCATTAAGGGAAGGGTGGGAGAGGGAGGGAGGGAGGGAAGGAAAGAAATAGTGAGAGGAAAGGAAGGAGTGAGAGGGATAAGAGGAGAGAGGGAGGAAAGAAAGGGAGAGAAAGATGGATGGGAAGGGGTAGGTGGAGACAGGGAGGTAGGAAGGTAGAGAACGGAGACAAAGAGAAAGGGAGATAAGGAGGGAATGAGGAAGAGGCAAATGGAAGAACATAAGATAGAAGGCGAAATGGAAGGAGAGGAGATGAGACAGAGTAAAGGAGCATGTGAAATATAATGACAATAAGTAAAGGAAGGAAGGGGAAGAGAGTAAGTAAAGAATTATGAACCAAAGGAAGACAGGGAGGAGGAGGAAAGGAATTAGAGGAAGGAGGAGAAAGAGAAACTGAAGAGAAAAGAGACGGAGAAACGTAAACAAGAACAAGTGAAGAAAATAAGAGACGAGAGATAAATAGTAAGTAAATAGATAGAAGAAAGATAATCAGAATAACACAGTAAATAATTAATAGATAATAAGTGATAGTAATTGCGGTGGAAACGATAAAAATTAATAATATTGATGAACAAAAGAAAATTATTAATGATAATACTTTTAGGGGTCAGATTTCGAAAAAAAACTAAATATTTATAGTTTTTATCAGATTTCGAAAGTATAATTGTCGAAAGTAATCGTTTTAGTCACATTTCGAAAACAGTAATTAATTTTTTTATGGAGGGAGGAGAGGGTGGGGTAGATACAAGGGGGGAGGGGATTAATTTTCCCCTAAAAAAGAAAATCTGGGGAAGAAACTTAACATAAAGGATTACTACAGATTAATAGAGCCAGACTGTTGGGGTAAAGTCACGACATAATTACACGATACGTAATCATGATTAAATTGTCACAAGGAGTTTTTTTTTTTTTTTAATAAGGTAACAGCGGGTGAGATTGACACAGACGAATAATGTTGGGTGAACGAAAATATACGATAATTAAACGAAAAATAAAAATCCCGCTTAAGAATCAAAACAAAAAGACGAACGGTAGAAATTAATATGACTCGGCAAAATAGTGAGATTAATTATGTTATTTTAGTGATTTTTTTTTTGGTGCTTTTAGTTTTGGTTTATATATTTTTTAGTCATATTTTATATACTTCTATTTGCCTTATATACTTTTAGCCATACTTTATATACTTTTTAGCCATATTTTATTTATTTTTTTTATTCAATTTACATATTTTTACTCTTACGTTATATACTTTTAGCCATACTTTAAATACTTTGCTACTCTATATATTTTTAGTAATACATTAAATACTTTAGCCACTTTATATATACTTTGTCATACTTTTTTATACTTTTCTCTTTAAATACTTTCACATCAAAACTTTACACTTCGTCATATTGTCTGCGTTCTGTTATTATTTTTAATCGCTGTCTCGTGTTGATCAAGTTGGCTCCAGTAACCAGGTCGTGACTTAACAATTACACTGTTATTTTCTCTTATCCACCAGATGGTATTAAGCTGAGGAAAGTTTGCAGACTGTGAATCCAGAAGTGTGTAACAAGATGGATAATGGGCCCTCTTCTCTCTCTCTCTCTCTCTGCTTGTCTATCTATCTATATAACTTGATAAAATGTTTGTTGACTGGCACTAAATTTGGTAGGTTAGGTTAGGTTAATATGTGACAAGATCCATGTGATTAACTTTTGGTGAAAATAAATACCCAAATTAACCATAATGTTGCCATGGAAATAAAGGTTTTTTCGGGGAGGGGAGGGGGGGGGTAGAAGGGGGGGGAAGTTAAAGAAAACGATGACGTGAGACAATTTTCCACTGGTGACTATTTTAATTTATGCGTAAATTATCGCTACCATTTGGCTCTACTCCGCCAGACGCCTCTCAGTGATGAGACGGTGACTTTTACAATCCTCCCCAAAACCAGTTCTAAATACCTCCATTTCTCCTTAAGTAGTTAGACCTGTTTAATGCCCGACGTTGCTGTTAGCTGTTACTGCTCGTTGTTATGCTTGTTACCCTGCTGATATTGCGCTTTTATTGCCGTTGTTATGCTTAATCTTGTTACCGGCGTTACTAGTTATTACGTTACCCCTCGTTACCACTCTGTTAGCCACTCGTTAAGCAAGGAAACGGAACGGTGGACTAAACGGTCATTCATCACATAGGACTCCAGTCTTTCTGTTCTAATATTCACTAAATCAACTTTTAACTGGTGCTTTGAGAGAGAGAAGAGAGAGAGAGAGAGAGAGAGAGAGAGGAATTCTGAAGCGTGTATGGTTGAGACAGGGCACCTGGAGGGCTGGCTGGCTGACTTTTTAGATTACAGGTTAATTTGGGCTGCCACTACCTTAACTGATCTTTCTCCTTCCTCTCCTCCTTCCTCCTCCTACTACTACTACTACTACTACTGTTTCTCCTCTTCGTCCTTCTTTTCTTCCTCCTCCTCTTCATCATTTTTTTTCTTGTGAGTATTACATAGTGCTTGTTATTGGTCTGCCTTAGCTCGTGTTATTTCTATCTTAGTGAATAACACCCATAACAATAACATAACATGATGTGACATATTTCTTAGGCCGTTAACATAGACTGATATAATCTAGTTAATTACATAGTTGGTGGATACGTTGATGAAAAAGAGTGTGTATTCGTGGTAAAGATTCACAGGTAAACGATTGAGGTAATGTCAGTCTCTCTCTCTCTCTCTCTCTCTCTCTCTCGTGTAGCCCAGCTTGACACGATGGTCCTGAGGCGAGGCTGTGGGCAGGTACCTTCCCTTCTCTTCCCTCTCTCAGTACACCTCTAGGTCAGGGTCTTCCCAAGGTCTCAGGTTAAGATTTTGTCCTTTAATTGGTGATGAAAAGGTAACACAGGTAACACAGGTGGTAATAAGCGTCAACATATCACCTGAGACACTTACTGTAGGTTGGTGTGTTGTGTTCTGTCGCCAGTTAAAAGGATACAGCCAGTGTGTGTGTGTGTGTCTTTGTGAGTCAGAACAGTGGGTGGTTGGCTTACTACCAAGGTATTTTGTGATCGTAACTCTTGCTGGTATTCTCCCTCGGTGTCGCTGCTTATAGGAACATTTGTCACAAGAATCAACTTTGAAGAAACGAGCTTAAGAGTACGTGACGACTTAAAACTGGAAGGAGAGAATGACAGACACAATCTTAAATTTTGAAGAGACGATTTTATAATACGTGACGTCTCTTAAGTTGGAAGGAGAACATGGCATACACACTCCTACAGGTGACAACTTTTGTATCAAGCAGGTGACACGTTTTCCTACATCTGTCTCCTAGAGAAATCCAGAACTCGAAAGCAAAAACTTACCCTTCCCCTCCCCCCCTCCCTCTCACCCTCCACCTCCCTCTCACCCTCCTCCTCTCCCTCACGAAACACCATCTGGTAGTGTAGAAACAAAAACTGTAGTATTCTGGCAATATCAACTTTCAGTATTTTCTACCTTCAGATTTAGACGAAAACTCGAAAAATTTAACACAATACCACAAACGTGTCACAGGAACCATTCATATTTTCCAGACACCGCCGCAGCAGTTAACATGACTCACCACCAACGCGCTACAGAAACTATAACAATGTTTTATACACCACCTCCTTTAATAATCTTTATACCGAGATGTCCGGACCTTCAGATACTACGGTTGAGTCTTAACTTAACCGTAGGGCAAAACCAGAAGTGTGTTGATGAGCCTTAGTCACGCCCGTCACTATCAACCAGGAGTCTGTAAATTTATCCCCAACACTTGATTATTTTTTTTTTTATTATTTTTTTTTTTACACAAGGCTGGAGGTCTGGACAACATCAACACGTTTTGCTTTATATACTTCGTCAGTGCTCATGTTCCTTGGTTAAAAGTCAATTATTACACAGCTCTTGAGACACATGTTATATTGAGACACATATTGCATTACACAGCTCTTGAGACACATGTTATATTGAGACACATATTGCATTACACAGCTCTTGAGACACATGTTATATTGAGACACATATTGCATTACACAGCTCTTGAGACACATGTTATATTGAGACACATATTGCATTACACAGCTCTTGAGACACATGTTATATTGAGACACATATTGCATTACAACACACATACACGTGCTGGCATATATCCTCTACTCTGATGTATCATGTATTACGATGAACAGTGATACAACAGCTTATCTTTAACTCCAAGTTATATATAAGAAGAATATTGTTTAATTACGATAACCAAATATAACAGAAATATGATAGCTTATTAATAACTGAATTTTGTATAATTATTAGCTTATTAATAACTGAATTTTGTATAATTATCAGGATAGCTTAAACAATTATAGGTAAGAGATATAATAAAAAAAATATTATAGCTTTTTATACAGCTGATTATTGTAGATGTATTTAGCTTTGTGTGTAAAAGAGGATGGGGGTATACTTTTTTAAACAGGTGAGTATACATAATACACTTGCATACACAAAAACACACAGATATCCCCTCTTGGTGACAGACGTGTACACCTGCGGCAGATCACCATAATGACGGTAGTGTGGGGGTGGGGGCAGGGTACTTACTGATAGGGGAATTCCACTGACTTCAAACTCACGCACGGCAAAATTCACATTCTCTCTCTCTCTCTTTTTCTCTCTCTTTCTCTCTCTCTCTCTACTCTCTTTCTCTCTCTACCTCTCTCTGTACCCGGTGTCATTACCCTGGAGTCCCTAGGGTTATGATCATACGCCCTTTAGACGATAAGAGGAGACATAATGGACGACTGTCGTACCTGATGAGCGCTAATGCTTCACCAGGTGTTTCACTCCCTCCTCTACCTCTCCTGCTTCCCCTGTCGAGCCTTCACCCTTCCCTTCTTCTCCTCTTCCAGATCCCCTGCCGTTCTTCCTCACTGCTCACTCTCCTTCACCCTGCCGTTCCTCTCCTTCCCATTTCGTCTCCTTCACGTCTTCCCTCCCCTCGCCCCACCCTAACCAACAACCTTCCCCATATCACCCTCACCCCCTTCCACTCCTTATCGCCGCCATGACACCGGAAATGATTATGACGTCAGAGACATTGACAACGCCTGCAGTTTGATAACTTCTGAGAGGGCGAGAAATAGAGAAAGGGGAGAGAGAGAGGGAGAAAGGACAAAGAGAGGACAAAAGAGAGAGAGAGAAGGAAGGAAGGAAGGAAGGAAGGAAATAAGGAGGAGGATAGAGTTCTAATGAAAAAACACAAAGGAAGAAGAAGAAAAACTAAGCATTTGATAAACAGGCGGCAAAAATGAGGTAGTTTGGAACCATCTTGATACGCCACATGACAATCGTCATTTCTTTCTCTTTCTTTCCTCCCCCAATTTCTTCTTCCTTTTCCTCCTCTCCTCTTCCTGTTCGTCATTCATCCATCTTGCCGCGTCGATAAATTAACATCGTCACCTTTACTGCAGACATACAGGAACAGTTGCGTAATTTGTCTGAGCAAAAACGGAGAGGACCACAAACAGCTGGGGGAGTGAAAGACATAAAGCAAGCAATCAAAGAGGAGGGGTAGAAGAGGAGGGGAGAAGAGGAGGGGTAGAAGAGAGAGGGTAAGAGAGAGGTGGAGGAGGAGGGGTAGAAGAGAGGGGAAGAGGAGGGGTAGAAGAGGAGGGGTAGAAGAGGAGGGGTGGGGAAGGTAGAAAGAGGAGGGGTAGAAGAGGAGGGTAGAAGAGGAGGTAGAAGAGGAGGAGAAGAGGAGGGGTGGAAGACAGGGTAGAAGAAGGTAGAAGAGGAGGGGTAGAAGAAGAGGGGTAGAAGAAGAGGGGTAGAAGAGGAGGGGTAGAAGAAGAGGGGCAAGAGGGAGGGGTAGAAGAGGAAGGGTAGAAGAAGAGGGTAGAAGAGGAAGGTAGAAGAGAGGGGAAGAGGAGGGGTAGAAGAGAAGGGTAGAAGAGGAGGGGAAGAGAGGAGTAGAAGAGGAGGGAGAAGAGGAGGGTAGAAGAGAGGGGGAAGAGAGGTAGAAGAGGAGGGGTAAAGGAGGAGGGGTAGAAGAGGAGGGGTAGAAGAGGAGGGGTAGAAGAGGAAGGGGTAGAAGGAGGGGTAGAAGAGGAGGGGTAGAAGAGAAGAGGGGTAGAAGAGGAGGGAAAAGAGAGGCAGAAGAGGAGGGGGAAAAGAGGGGTAGAAGAGGAGGGGTAGAAGAGGAGGGGAAGAGGAGGGGGTAGAAGAGGAGGGGAGGGGGAGAGGGGTAGAAGAGGAGGGGTAGAAAGAGGGGTAGAAGAGGAGGGGTAGAAGAGGAGGGGTAGAGGGAAGAGAGGGGTAGAAGAGAGGGGAAGAGGAGGGTAGAAGAGGTTAGGGTAGGAAGAGGGGTAGAAGAGGAGGGGGTAGAAGAGGAGGGGGTAGAGGAGGGGTAGAAGAGGAGGGGAAGAGGAGGGGTAGAAGAGGAGGGGTAGAAGAGGAGGGGTAGAAGAGAGGGGTAGAAGAGGGGGTAGAAGAGGAGGGGGGAAGAGGTTAGGGGTAGAAGAAGAGGGGGAAGAGGAGGGGGGTAAAGAGGAGGGTGAAGAGAGGGGTAGAAGAGAGGGGTAGAAGAGGAGGGGGAAGAGGAGGGGTAGGGAAGAAGAGGAGGTGGAAGAGGGGGGTAGAAGAGGAGGGGTGGAGGAAGAGGAGGGGTAGAAGGGGAGGGGAAGAGGAGGGGGGAGAAGAGGAGGGGTAGAAGAGGAGGGTAGAAGAGAGGGTAGAAGAGGAGGGGTAGAGTGGAGGGGTAGAAGAGAGGGGAAGAGGAGGGGAAGAGGAGAGGGGTGAGGAAGGGTAGAAGAGGAGGGGTAGAAGAAGAGGGGTAGAAGAGGAAGGGTAGAAGAGGAGGTAGAAGAGGAGGGGAGAAGAAGAGGGGAAGAGGGGTAGAAGAGGAAGGGAGAAGAGAGAGGGGAAGAGAGAAGAAGAGGAGGGGCAGAAGAGGAGGGGTAGAAGAGGAGGGGTAGAAGAGGAGGGGGTAGAAGAGGAGGGGAAAGAGAGGGGGGAGGAAGAGGAGGGGTAGAAGAGGGGTAGAAGGAAAAGGCTAGTAGGGAGAGGAGAGAGGAAGAGAAGGAAGGAAGAAGAAGAAAGCCAGGATGAGGAGGAGAAAGAAGAGGAGGAGGCAGAAGAGGAGTTGGAAGGGGAGAGAGGAAGAGAGGAGGAGGCGGATTATCTTGTTTCATAACGTGGTGGATAGAGATTTACAGCTTCTGCCTACTTTTGCCTTGTTAACACGGCGTTAAGCCTAACATTGTTCTTGGATTAACACACACACACACACACACACACACACACACACACGCACGCACAGGGCCTTGCCTCTCCTGCACCTTCCTCACTTACCTCTCACCGTCTTCTTCTCCTCCTCCTCTCCTCCTCCTCGTCAGTTCCACCACCACACCCATCAACCACTGAGGTCGTGAGTGGTTTTAAATCAGAGAAGAGGCAGCACAGCCGCTGGGGATTGATGAATCGTGAGGTGTTGTTTGATGCTAATTGGAAGATTGTTGGGCTATTGACTGTTAGTTTGTCGTTGGTGACCCCACTGTGTGTGTGCAAGAAGCAGCGAGCTTTGAAATGTCTGTTGACATTACCTCTTCCCTTCCCTCTCTATCTCTCCTTTTCCTTCTAGCCTTCCTTCCTTCCTCCCTTCTCTTCCATCTTTCCTCTTCCTTTCTCTCCTCCTTTCCTTCATTCCTTCCATCATATCCATCCTCCCTTCACCCTCTCATCCCTCCCACCCTTCCTTCCCTCGCTCCTCCTCTCCCTCCCTCCTCCGTAACTACTGCGTCACCACCCAAAACACACGTGATTACACCTTGAGTGTTACGTTGTTCTGTGTATGACTGAGTAACGTGACTTAAATATACACAACGGTAGCACTTCCCCCTTGCGTCATACCGTCACACCGTTAAGTTTTACACGACCATATGTCACACCATTAGACCGTCACACACACACTGACTCTTAGATATATACACAACAGTAACACTTCTTCACGTCACAGTCTTGCGTCATACCGTCACCCTACTATATGCGTCACACTTATTCGTCACACTGCTAAGAGTTACACTACCAGACGTTACACCACTACACACCGTCGTAGAACATTATTACACTACTCAAAGACAGCTACAACCATCACAAAGAGTCATATTACCACAGCATTATAACCACTATAACACACCACTCTCCACACCTCACCACCATCACCATTACATCGTCATAATATTACACTCATTTAACTATCACACCACCAACTATCACATCATCAATACAACCACAAAGAGAGTCATAATACCAAAGCAATATAACCATCGTAACAACACCACTATCACAACACAATCACTCACCACTAACATCACATCACCACTACACCACTATCACAACCACTAGCATTACATCACCATAACCACAACCAAAGCATCACCATATAACCATAATAAGAACACAACACAACCATTAATATCATGAAACGACAACACCATAACTGTTAAACCATTAACACCACCTTCACCACACATCATACTATGGCGCTAACAATACAACAGTGTTGCACGCCAGTAAACCATGGCTGAGGTGCACCATCACCACAATTACTGGTGAGGTGGAGGAACCAAGGAGGTGTAGGGGAGAGCTGAGAGGTGAGGTGAGGGAACAAGGGGGTGTAGGGGTAGGGAACAGGTGAGGGAGTTGAGAGAGAGGTCAAGAGAGGTAGGTGAGGAGGAACAGGGAGAGCTGAGAGGTGAGGTGAGTGAACAAGGAGGGGGGAAAGAGGTGAGGGAACAGGTAAGGTGGAGTTGAGGTGAGGGAGGAACAAGTGAGGGGGTGTAGGTGGAGGTGAGGAACAGGTGAGGAGTGAGAGGTGAGGTGAGGGAACAAAGCGAGGTGTAGGGGGTGGTGAGGGAACAGGTGGAGGAGGCTGAGAGGTGAGGTGGAGGGAACATGGGGGGGTAGAGGAGGGGACAGATGAGGAGGGAGTTGAGAGGTGAGGTGAGGTGAAGGAACAAGTGAGGGGGGGAGTGGGGAACAGATGGAGGTGAGTTGAGAGGAGGTGAGGGGAACATGAGGGCAAGGTGGAGGTAAGGGATGAGTCAGAGGCGAGTTAAGATGGGGGTGGGATTAGGTGAGGGATGAGGAGAGGGAGGGGCAGAGGTGGAGGGGTGAGGGGTGAGGGATGAAGTGAGGGAGGGGGGGAGGAGGAAGGAGAGGTGAGGTGAGGTAAGAAGGAGGTGAAGTAAGTGAGGATGGAGGAAATGAAGAAGTGAAGGAGGTGGAGGATGAGGGGCATGGAGAGGGATGAGATGAAGGGTGAAGTGAGAAGGAAGGTGAAGTAGAGGAGGTGATGGAGGTGAGGGAGCAAGTACCAGGCCATCAGGGCCGAGACGGGTAACAACATTAAGATTAATTGGTCCTACAAATTAACCCTAGCTGGGGGAAGGATTGACGGAGGTGAGGGAGGGGTGTAAAGAGGGGACGGGTAAGAGGGGTAGGTGGGTGAGGGGGAAGGGACAGGGAGAGGAGGGGGAGGAACTTACCAAAGGAAGACAGAGAGGAGAAAATGAAGGAGGGAGGGAGGTGGAGAAGAAAGGAGAAGGAGGGAGAGGAGAAGGGAAGGAAGGAGAATATGAGAGAAGAGAAAGGAGGGAGAGAGAGAAAAAGAGGGAAGGGAAAAGGAGGGGGGAGGGAGGAAGAGAAGGTAGGGGATGGTTTGAGGGAGATAATAACGGAAGAAATATAAGAGTTAGAGGGATAACAGGGGAGGGGGAGAGGAGGGGAGAAGGATAACAGGGGAGGGGGGAGAAAATAGGTAGTTGATATAGGGAAGGTAATGAGGTGAGGTAAGATGAGGAGGAGGGGGGAGAGGAGGGAGAAATTTATAGAGGTAATGAGGAATGTTACAATTAGGGGAAGGCGGGAGAGAGGGGTGGTAGGGGAGGAAGGGGGGGGATGGTAGAGGAGGAAGGGGATGAAGGGGAGGAAGAGGTGAGATGGGGGTGGGCAGGAGGAAGGGGTGGTAGGAGAGGAAGGGGGGGTAGGAGGGAGATGGTAGGTAGGTAGGAGCCATAAATTGAACACATAGTTAATGAGGTGACGTACTATACAAGCCTCTCCCCATTACCTGTGTGTATAAGTACAGGGACCCACAAGAACAGGTAACGAAGATGTTATGTATGCAGGTGACATCACTCAAATTACAACACATCAAGGAAAATCGCGGCGTTGCAGGTCGACAACACCAGGTAAAATAGAAAGGGTAAATAGTTACGAAAACAATGGAAAATCCAAACCAGTCTCCTGAAATTCACAGTGATACCCTTTATGCAGAAGGAAAACCCATCCATTAGGTAACCAATAATGCCCAGATAGAATACATAAAGCAGAGGCACTTCCCTGCCCCTGCATATATCAACACGACAGGTTACTCCCATCATGTTCACACCAGGAAGGAAAGGAAAGAAGAGAGCTGAGAAAACTATACCGCTTTAAAGAGCTCTGAGAAAATAAAACCCGCCTGGTGACATCATTTATTATACCGATATTAACTTACCCAGCAGTACCCTTCATACTATGAGCACCCACTCAAATATTAAAATTACAAGCGGTCCAAATGAAGCCCTAAGATTCGTCACTCGAAAAGATACTCCTCACCGGAACCACAGCCGAGATACATAGAGACCTGAGAATAAAACCCATCAACCATCAGCTGCACCCTGGCCAGCAGAGTCTGAAGATAGAACGATCAGAGCAAGAACTCCTTCAAAGACTCCACCAGATAACGACAACAACCATACATGGTTCCCAAAAAGTTACAAATCTCAAAAGTCCATTACCATCCCCGATCTATACGGCCAGGCAAAAGACAACCCCCTAGACCAGCATCCGCCAGTAGGGTCGGAGGAATATGAAATAAGGCCCTTAAAACACCCATATGGGATAGGGTAGGCTGTCTAGTGCCTGTGTCGACAATAACCCATGATACAACCTAACACACCATTAGCTTAGCTCGGCGGTCAGCCAACCCTCTCTTACCTCCTCCTAAATTTCTTCAATTTCCGAACTATAAATTCCTTTCCCCCCTCTAATCTTCTTTCACCTTCTTCTCTACAAACAAAACAAAAAAAAAACAAACAAACAAACAAACAGGGATCCGACACTAAACAACCACGAGTCTGCATCTAAAGAGGATTCGATTCTACATAATATATGATAAAGAAGCAGCAACACATCTAGAAGACAATCTGATCCTTTATAAGTAGAATTTGGCTCTAGTGACATAATCTAGAGAGACTTAGTTGATATAGTGGGAAAATAGAGGACTTAATATATTTCGGTGTTATATAATGTAACCAATTTGACTTCTTTTAAAGGAAATTTATTTTCACGTACGGTTTTTGTAGTTTTTTCTATATCTTGGTAATGTTGTGTTTGTTTGTTTCTTAATCAAATATATATTGTTTTAGGTGAAAGTTGGTATATTGTTTGAGGTAGTGTTTGTGTGTTTGTTCAGTCTCCATCTGATATGTTAAATTCTACTAACTCACCGAAACAAAAAAAAGATTAATGGGTTTATTATTATTATTATTATTATTATTATTATTATTATTATTATTATTATTATTATTATTATTATTATTATTATTATTATTATTATTATTATTATTATTATTATTATTATCATATCATATCATTATCATTATCATTATCATTATCAATATCATTATCATTATCATTATCATTATCATTATCATTATCATTACATTACCATTAACATTACAAATACCATTACCATTACCATTACCATTACTATTACTATTACTATTACTATTACCATTATCAATTACCATTACCATTACCAAATTACCATTACCATTACCATTACCCATTACCATTATCATTATCATTACCATTACCTACCATTACTATTCTAATTACTATTACTATTACTATTACTATTACTATTGCTATTATTATTATTATTATTATTATTATTATTATTATTATCATTATCATTATCATTATCATTATCATTATCATTATCATTATCATTACTATTAATATTACTATTATTATTATTATTATTATTATTATTATTATTATTATTATTATTATCATTATCATTATCATTATCATTATCATTATCATTACCATTACCATTACCATTACTAATTACTATTACTATTACTATTACTATTACTATTACTATTATTATTATTATTATTATTATTATCATCATCAATCATCATCATCATCATCATCATCATATCATCATCATCAATCGTCATCGTCATCGTCGTCGTCGTCGTCGTCATTGTTGTTGTCCTTTAAAATCAAGACGAGTCAGTACACACCTCACCCCTGCTGTGAACACTAGTGAGATGTGTTGTTCTGGACGCTGGTTTATGAGGGTGTAGTGGAGGACCTCTGGCCTGGAGCTGTGTGCCCAAACCTTAGCTTAACACAGCTCCTACACGACAGACACCACCGTCTTCTGCGTTAAAGCATAATCCCTACCTGACTTGTAGAGGCTTTTGGACCTTAGGATCATGCCCAGAGAGGCCTAGTAATGCCCCGGAGGTAAATAGGATCACCAGCTGACGCGAGGTGGAGGAACAAGTGCAGGAGGGAGGGGGAGAGTGAGGAAGGAGGGAGGGAAGGAAGGCCGAGGAGAGGGAGGAAGGAAGGCCGAGAGGAGGGAGGGAAGGAAGGCAGAGGGGAGGGAGGGAAGGAAGGCAGGCAGAGAGGGAGGGAAGGAAGGCAGGCAGAGAGGGAGGGAAGGAAGGCAGAGGAGGGAGGAAGGGAAGGCAGAGAGGGAGGGAAAGAATGCAGAGAGGAAAGAAGGGGGGAGGCAGAGAGGGAGGAGAGGAGGCAGAGAGGGAAGGAAGAGGGAGGGGAGATGAAAGGAAGGAGGAAGGAAGGAGGGAGGCACGGTGCTGCCCTGGAAATATTGCAACACAATGAGGTCTGGTGGCCCCCTGGGTGTCCAACCACCGGGACCAGCCAGCCAAGAGGACTCATTGTAGCCACCTCTTTACTCCGTGATGGACGACCTCCTTACTTTTACTATTTTAATTCCCCATTGTATCATTTTATTAGCGTCATTACGGCGACCGAGGCTCCTAATCTACCGTGTCTACCATTACTCCCTCTCCAATGGGCAGGGCGATCTCCCCCTTCAGACACAGGTTGATAAAGGTACGACTCGCCTGCCTCGCCTCTGATAGCTAACCCCATATAAAGTACCTGTCTTTGAATTGTACAAATGGCTAATTACGGAGGAAATTTATCTTGACTCTTCAGGGTCGTATTTTTATGGCACCTGAGATAACCTAATGGTGGCTATTATGTCAGGTTGTAATTAACAGATATTCCTTTGTTATGGCCGAGTTGATAATGTCATAATGGCCACGAAAAATGGTCTTTGGTTAATTGAAATCTGCTTTATCTGTTGTTTGTGTCAAGTGTGTCAAGTGTGTGTGGCTGTGTCAAGTGTGTGTGTCTGTGTCTAGTGTGTGTCCCTGTGTCAAGTGTGTGCCTCCTGTGCCAAGTGTGGCTCTGTCAAGTGTGTTTCCCTGTGCCAAGTGTGTCTCCTGTGCCAAGTGTGTTTCCCTGTGCCAAGTGTGTCTCCCTGTGCCAAGTGTGTTTCCTGTGTCCAAAGTGTGTGTCCTCCTGTGCCAAGTGTGGCTCTGTCCAAGTGTGTTTCCCTGCCGTGTGTCTCTGTGTCAATGTTTCCCTGTGTCAAGTGTGTGTCCTCCTGTGCCAAGTGTGGCTCTGTCAAGTGTGTTTCCTGTGCCAAGTGTGTCTCCCTGTGCCAAGTGTGTTTCCCTGGTCAAGTGTGTGCTCCCTCCTGTGTCCGTGTGGCTCTGTCCAGCTGTGTGTTTCCCTGTGCCAAGTGTGTCTCCTGTTGCCAAGTGTCTCCTGTGCAGTGTGTCTCCCTGTGCCAAGTGTGTTTCCTGTGCCAAGTGTGTCTCCTGTGTCAGTGTGTTTCCTGTGCAAGTGTGTCCCTGTGTCAAGTGTGTTTCCCTAATAGCCAAGTGTGTTGCCAAGTGTGGCTCTGTCAAGTGTAACCTTCCCCCAAGTGTGTCTCCCTGTGTCAAGTGTGTTTCCCAATGCCAAGTGTGTCTCCTGTGTCAAGTGTGTGTTCCTGTGTCAGAGTGTGTCCTCCTGTGCAAGTGTGGCTCTGTCAAGTGTGTTTCCTGTGTCAAGTGTGTCTCCCATTCAGAGTGTGTTTCCCTGTGTCAAGTGTGTGTCCCTTGTGTCAAGTGTGTGTGTCTGTGTCTAGTGTGTGTGTGTCTGTCAAGTGTGTGTGTCTGTGTCAATGTGTGTGTCTGTGTCATGTGTGTGTCTGTGTCAAGTGTGTGTGTCTGTGTCAAGTGTGTGTGTCTGTCAAGTGTGTGTGTCTGTGTCAAGGTGTGTGTCTGTCAGTATGTGTCTGTGTCTAGGTGTGTGTGTCTGTGTCAAGTGTGTTCTGTGTCAGTGTGTGTGTCCAACACCATCTGTCATGTGTGTGTCTGTGTCAAGTGTGTGTCTGTGTCAAGTGTGTGTGTCCAAGTTGTGTCTTGTCAGATGTTTGTGTCTGTGTCGTGTGTGTGTCTGTGTCAAGTGTGTGTGTCTGTGTCAAGTGTGTCTGTCAAGTGTGTGTGTCTGTGTCAAGTGTGTGTGTCTGTGTCAAGTGTGTGTCTGTGTCAAGTGTGTGTGTCTGTGTCAGAGTGTGTGTGTCTGTGTCAGTGCCTCCTTCACTGAGTGTCTACAAAGCTCAGGGTAAAGGCAGTAATAACACCTTTATATGCCTCCTGATCTGTCTTTGCCTCTTTCCCTCACACATTCCTTCTCTAACCACCTCCTCCTATATCTCCTCCACCCCACACCTACCCTCCTCCCCACCCCCACCCCACTCCCCCACCTCCCCTCACCTACCACCACCCTCACCCCTCCCTACCAACCCTCCCTCACCCCCCTCCCCTCCAGAATCAACTCGTAAAACTCTAACCAGAACTAAATGCCCACGTTCGTAATCACAAGTAACCTGTACGTCTGGAGGAACCTGAAGAAGGGTACATATTATAGGCAGGAGGCAGCCGTAAACAGGCAGTTAGTATGGTAGTTAGTTTGGTAGTTAGTTTGGTAGTTATTTTGGTAGTTAATTTGGTAGTCAGTTTTGCAGTCAGTTTGGTAGTTAGTTTGACAGTCAGTTTAGGAGTCAGTTTGGTAGTCAGCTTGGCAGTTAGTTTGACAGTCAGTTTAGTAGTTAGGCAGTCAGTTAATCAGCCAATCATCATGTCAGTTAGTTAATAGGGGAAAATAGTTAACCAATTACCGATGAGAAGGTCAGCCGGCCATTAGCGTTAACCCTAAGCCTCTTGGATAAGTTAGTAATTAACCACTCGGTATTTAACCAATTAGACACACAATTCAACTCTTTAATAGGCTAGTTAATCAGTTCCAGATACGACAGACAGACAGATAGACAGTCTCGTTCATCAATAAGACAGTTCGCTAATTACTACTTATTCAATCGACGCCTTAATTAACCTGTACGTCGTTAAGAGTGAAAAGGTGAACTAGGTGGTCGGGTCTCCAGCTGGCCACTCGCTGTTAAGACGCATCCAAATTGACTGTCAAGGTGTGTCTCTTTGTAAGCTATCCATCTGTTCATTTATTCATTTATCCATCTACTCAATTATTCATCTATCCAACACACTAACTACCCACCACCTCATTGACCCCTTGGTTGGTGACTTACTTGGTGGGCGAGACAACCAATCAACCAGTCAACCAATATCCATTCAACCAATCGGTCAGTTAACCAATCAGTCAGTCAACCAACCAACCAACCAGTCAACCAACCAACCAACCAACCAGTCAACCAACCAAACAGTCAACCAACCAACCAGTCAATCAACCAACCAAACAGTCAACCAACCACCAGTCAATCAATCATCCACTCAATCAATCAGTCAGTCAACCAATCAGTCAGTCAACCAACCAACCAGTCAACCAACCCAACCAACCAACCACCAGTCAACCAACAAGTCAACCAACCAACCAGTCAATCAATCATCCACTCAATCAATCAGTCAGTCACCAATCAGTCAGTCAACCAACCAACCAATCAACCAACCAACCAGTCAACCAACCATTCAACCAACCAACCAACCAACCCAGTCAACCAACCAAACAGTCAACCAACCAACCAGTCAATCAATCATCACTCCAATCAATCAGTCCAGTCAGCAATCAGTCAGTCAACCAACCAACCAATCAACCAACCAACCAGTCAACCAACCAACCAACCATTCAACCAACAAACAGTCAACCAACCAACCAGTCATCAATCATTCACCCAATCAATGAGTCAGTCACCAATCAGTCAATCAACCAATCAGTCAATCAATCATCCACCAATCAATCAGTCAGTCAACCAATCAGTCAGTCAGTCAACCAACCAACCAGTCAACCAACCAACCAGTCAACCAACCAACCAGTCAATCAATCATCCACTCAATCAGTCAGTCAGTCAGCAATCAGTCAGTCACCAATCAGTCAGTCAACCAACCAACCAGTCAGTCAATCATCCACTCAATCAATCAGTCAGTCAACCATTCAGTCAGTCAACCAATCAGTCAGTCAACCAACCAACCAGTTAACCAACGATCAAGTCATCCAATCAACCAGTCAGCTATCCAACCAGTTTCTCGGACAGTTAGTCACTCAAACGACCAGTTAGTTACCCTCCGCTCCACTGGTTCTCTTGTTTATTCACTTTTCGGTTCACTTATACAGTTATCGCTTCTCTCTCTCTCTCTCTCTCTCTCTCTCTCTCTCTCTCTCTCTCTCTCTCTCTCTCTCTCTCTCTCTCTCTCTCTCTCTCTCTCTCTTTCATCGTTTCTCTTTCCCTTTCTGTCTAGCCCTTGAACGTTTTTCTCTCTCCCTCCTTCCTAAACGCTCCCTCCCTCCCTCCCTACGATGCTCATTCTCTCCTTCCCTCCGTCCCCTTCCTTGCCCCTCCCTCACCTTGTTTCTCTCCCTCCCTCCCTCCCTCCCTCCCTCCCCCTCCCTCCGCTGCTCTTCTCTCCTTCCCTCCATCACCTTCCTTGCCCCTCCCTCACCTTGTTTCTCTCTCTCCCTTTCTCCATCACACTTTCTCATCTGCATAGTTCAAGACAGGCAGTTAACTGGGGTAAAATGCAGACAGGAAGACAGGTATAAGACAGATATAAAACAGGTATACGACAGGCAAGAAAGAAGATATTAAAGTAGACAGAGTAAAATGAGGTAGACAGATACACAAGTAGGCAGACGGGAGAGGAAAACAGGGAAGGAAGGCAGACAGACAGGAGAGTAAGTGAGGGAAGGGAGGAGGAGAAAGAGGAGATAGGTGAGGGAGACGGGTGAGGGAGGAGGAAGGCAGGCTGGTAGGTAGGCGAGGAAGAGAGGAAGAAGAACTGGCAGATGAAGAAGACAGGGAAGGCAGACAGGCAGGTAGGTAGGCAGGTATGGGAGGAAGAAAGGGAAGGAAGAGGGATGAGGAAGACGGAAGGGAGGAGGACAACAGGGGAGGGAAGAGGATGACAGTGAGATAAGGATGGCAAGTAGGCGAGAAAGATAGGGAAGGGAGGGAGGCAGGTAAGGAGGTAGGCGAGGAAGACAGAACGGGGAAGAGGAGGAAGACAGGGCAGAGGGAAGAGGAAGGCAGGCAGGCGTGTGCATGTCTCAGGACCATCGCTCACTACACCCTCGGTCCATCTTCCTGTGCAATTTGGGATCTAAGCATGTGTGCGTGTGTTAATTTGGCCCGGCGCGGCACACCAAATCACTGACATCCTGGACCAAATTATCACTTTGATTAGTGCTGTGTCGAGGGTGAGAACCGCTCCCTCTCCTCCTCCTCTTCCTCCTGCTGTGTCGAGGGTGAGAACCACTCCCCTCTCCTCCTCCTCCTCTCCCTCCTCCTCCTCCTCCTCCTCCTCCTCCCTCCCTGCTGTGTGGAGGTGAGAATACCCCTCTCCTCCTCCTCCTCCTTTTCCTCCTCCTCCCTGCTGTGTGGAGGTGAGAACCGCCCCTCTCCTCCTCCTCCTCCTTCCTCCTCCTCCTGCTGTGTCGAGGTGAGACCGCCCCCCTCCCTCCTCCTCCCCTCCTTTCCTCCCCTCCTCCCTGCTGTGTGGAGGGTGAGAACCCCCCCCCTCTCCTCCCCCTCCCTGCTGTGTCGAGGTGAGAACCACCCCTCCCTCCTCCTCCTCCTTTTCCTCCTCCTCCCTCCTGCTGTGTGGAGGGTGAGAACCGCCCCTCTCCTCTCCTCCTCCTGCTGTGTGGACGGTGAGAACCCCCCCTCCTCCTCCTCCTCCTCCTCCTCTCCTCCTCCTCCTCCTGCTGTGTGGAGGTGAGAACCCCCCCCTCTCCTCCTCCTCCTCCTCCTCCCTGCTGTGTGGAGGTGAGCACCCCCTCTCCTCCCTCCTCCTCCTCCTCCTCCTCCTGCTGTGTGGAGGTGAGAACCGCCCCTCTCCTCTCCTCCCTCCTCCTGCTCCTCCTCCTCCTCCTCCCCTGCTGTGTGGAGGGTGAGAACCGCCCCTCTCCTCCTCCTCTCCTCCTCCTCCTCCTCCTCCTCCCTGCTGTGTGGAGGTGAGAACCACCCCTCTCCTCTCCTCCTCCCTGCTGTGGAGGGTGAGAACCACCTTCCTCTCCTCCTCCTCCTCCTCCCTGCTGTGTGGAGGTGAGAACCGCCCCCTCTCCTCCTCCTCCTCCTCCTCCTCCTCCTCCTCCTCCTCCCCCTCCTCCCTGCTGTGTGGAGGGTGAGAACCCCTCTCCTCCTCCTCCTCCTCCTCCTCTCCTCCTCCTGCTCCTGCTCCTCTCCTCCTCCTCCCCTCCCTGCTGTGTGGAGGTGAGAACCGCCCCTCCTCCTCCTCCTCCTCCTCCCCTCCCTGCTGTGTGGAGGTGAGAACCACCCCCCTCTCCTCCTTTGCTCCAGCCCTCCCTCTGTGCTCACAAGTAAAGATAACTCCCTCACCCCCGGATTACCCCTCTTTGTCACCACACACACACACACACACACACACACACACACACACACACACACACACACACACACACACACACCACCTGTATGTATTTAGATAAGAGTTCAATAACAATAATTGGCCAACGACCTATTCGTGTCTGTATACAAGACGAAAATGTTTACACTTTTATACATTCGTTTATATAACTTTATATATACACATTTATTAGTATAACCTTATCTCTGCCTCTCTATTTGTTTGTCTTTCTTTTCACTTTTTCTTTTTCTCTATTTTTTTCCTTTTCTCTTTTCTATTTTATTTTACACTCTCTCTCTCTCTCTCTCTCTCTCTCGTACAGTATAGCCCGATCTTGATGACGTATATGGTAAGTCGAGGAGGAGGAGGGAAAGGAGGAGGAGGAGGAGGGAGGAGGAGGAGAAGGAAGGAGGAAGAGGAGGAGGTAGAGGAGGAGGAACAAAGAAGAGGGAACTGCTGCAGAGGAGGAGGGTGGGAAGTAATAAGGTGTGTGTGTGTGTGTGTGTGTGTGTGTGTGTGTGTGTGTGTGTGTGTGTGTGTGTGTGTGTGTGTGTGCGTGTGTGTGTGTGTGTGTGTGTGTGTGTGTGTGTGTGTGTGTGTGTGTGTGTGTGTAGAGGAAACAATAACTTCGTAAAATTATATAATATATTTGTTTATGTAAGACCACAAGTGACGCCTGAAGGTCAGAGCGAATATGAAACTCTCTTGACTAAGTTTGTTTTTTATCTAAATTTTATGCTGATTTCATTTAATTTATTCATTATTTTCATTCACAAATCTTATTGAACTTTATTAATTTTTCATTGTTTATATATATATATATATATATATATATATATATATATATATATATATATATATATATATATATATATATATATATACATATGTTCATTCACAATCCTTTATTTTTATTTCATTTATTCATTATTTTGTCATTTATTTTATTTTATTCTCATTCACGTGTTATTTAATTTTATAGTTATTCATTCATTTATTTTTTACTCACTCTTACGTCTTATGTTTTTCATTCCTACAAACTCTTTTATCAATATTATTTCCTAGTATATAAACTCATAACCACCCCCTTAATATATATATATATATATATATATATATATACTGACAAAATATTGAGTAAACTAATTTCAATTCTTATATAAATCACCATCTTAATTTTTCTCACAGGATGAATTTGACTCGTATCATTTATAATCATTACTATGTTAGGGCAGACCATTACTTACCAACGTTCACATCTACCGTATGATCAAGCCTCCGTCCATCCTGGGAAAAATACGTTCACATCTACCGTATGATCAAGCCTCCGTCCATCCTGGGAAAAATACGTTCACATCTACCGTATGATCAAACCTCCGTCCATCCTGGGAAAAATATAAAGTGTGTTTATTTTCCTCTCTGGTGATTCTTGTTGTTTATGTAGAAGATGGTTAAGGGAGGGAATGAGGGGAGAGACTGTTAACTGGGAAGAGTAACTGGTGGGGTATGATCGTCCGTCTGGGAGGAAGAGTGGGTGGGTG
The DNA here is from genome assembly GCF_018991925.1 of Homarus americanus. Lineage (NCBI taxonomy): Eukaryota > Metazoa > Arthropoda > Malacostraca > Decapoda > Nephropidae > Homarus > Homarus americanus. The sequence continues at coordinate 61,036 of NW_024715597.1, forward strand.
GGTGGGTGAATAAGATTGAAGTGGGTGATTGAATGGGTGGGTGGAAGGATGAAAGAGGTGAGTGGATGGTTGAATGAGTGGGAGGAAGGATGAGAGGTGATTGGGTGAATGAGTGGGTGGAAGGATGAAAGAGGTGAGTGGATGGATGAATGAGTGGGAGGAAGGATGAGAGAGGTGAATGGGTGGATGAGAGGTGAGTGGGTGGAAGGATGAGAGGTGAGTGGGTGAATGAGTGGGTGGAAGGATGAGAGAGGTGAGTGGGTGGATGAAAGGTGAGTGAGTTGATGAATGGATGAGTTAATGGGTGTATATGAGAGACGAGTGGATGAGAAAGAATGAATGAGAGGTTAGTATGTATGTATGTATGTATGTATGTATGTATGTATGTATGTAAAACCTCACCATAAATACACTATACATACACACATCATAACATTACTCCCAACCTGTAATTAATAACACCAGATAAAATAAACAGACAAAATAAATAAATAAATAAATAAATAAAAATAAAATAATAATAATGATGAATAATAAAATAACAATAACTAAAAAAATAAAAAAAATATATAACTATAAAAACGTAAAAAATAAAAAAATAAAAAGTCAAATAACTAAAGACTCCAGGTGACCCATTAGTCATGCCGTCATCACCTGCAATAGAAAGATGTTAGGCGCGACACATTACAGCCTGGTAGCGGATATAAGGTATTTGTTACTGTGGTTATTACCGTACATAAATCTGTCCCGGTGCTAATACACATGAGGGGTTTGTTGTGTCAAGGAGGTGCAGGGAGGTGGGGGTGTTGGGAGGAGTTGGGGGAGGTGGGGGTGTTGGGAGGGGTTGGGGGGAGGTGGGGGTGTTGGAAGGGGTTTGGGGGGGAGGTGAGGGAATGGTGGCGGTGTTGGGAAGGTGTTGGGAGGTGTGGTGGATAGGTGGTGGATACTTACGGGGAGTATTTACCTGAGCCACGGGAGGGCCCAGGTTTGACAGGTGATGTACGCTACCCTACTCACTTCCTTCGCTTATATCTATACCACCTGGAGGGAGAGGGAATTTCTCTCTGATGGCTGCCGTGAGAGAGAGAGAGAGAGAGAGAGAGAGAGAGAGAGAGAGAGAGAGAGAGAGAGAGAGTATATTTTATAGATCAGTCAAACATTATCTTAAATTTAGGATTAAAAATTTATAATTTATGATTCACTTTTTATTTTTGTCGATCTGGGTGAAAATTAACTACAACATCCAAAGACAATCAGGTGTATTCATTCACTTTATATTCAGGTATATAAAGGCTTAACTAATTGACAGGTGATGCTGACTATTCTAATCACCATTATTCATTTAGTAAAACCATCACCTATCAAAACCTATCTCATTAAAAAACCGTAAAATAAAAAGCAAATAAAAATCTCTCCCACAAATATAAATTACCACAGGTTGATGATTTGAGTCAATTTATTTATTTTCATTTGTCTTGTCTCGCCATTTTGGAAAGTTGGAGAAAGTTACCAGAGGTTGCCTGGAGACACGTTTATTTACCTGTATTTACCTGTATTTACCTGTCAGGGAATTGGTAACTTATCTCTCTCCCACCTGAAGATTAGTTCAGTTATCTAGACCAAGTTATCACGAAGCTATATCTGAAAAAATACTCGAAATTATATCATGGAGTTTTGAGTGTCGTAAAATATCTGAGTATCAGGTGAATTGTTGCAACCTTCAAGAAAATATTAAGATGTAGGTAAAATGTTGCAACTTTGAAGAAAAAAAACAGTAAGAAACGTGTGCAATATTGCAATCTTGAGGAGAATATTATGAAACGAGGGTAAAATGTTGCAAAACTTAAAAAACCTAATACGAAATAAAAAATATTGCAACGTTGAAGAAAAGAACATTGGTGAAATATGTTGCAAACTTAAAGACGCAAGACTGACAATCATAGAATAAATATGTTACAATCATGAAAAAAAAAAGATAAACCTTAAGACTAACAATCAGACAAACCGTACAGCAATATTACAACGAAGACCAACAAAACAAACTGATTTATTTTAGCGTAACAATCCCAAGACAGACGTGACGTAGCCTCCAGGAACAACAACAAAGAGAGAGAGAGAGAGAGAGAGAGAGAGAGAGAGAGAGAGAGAGAATTACGATGCACACTTATAGATAATTATAATCTGCTTCACTCTTGTGGCTAATGTAAACTAATATAACGTAACTACTTTAATATGTAATATATTGAGTGTTTGTAGCTGGTTGTAATAAATCACCCGAGGGAGAAATTGAGGGAAGAACTCTCTCCTCCAGGTCTGAAGTTAATATAATAAAAAGTAGAGTTGTTTTAGTTGCGGGTTAATTAAATACAGGTGTGTGTTGGTGGGGATCACCTGAAATTTGTCTCTCTCTCTCTCTCTCTCTCTCTCTCTCTCTCTCTCTCCTCTCTCTCTCTCTCTCCTCTCTCTCTCTCTCTCTCTCTCTCCTTCCTTTGTACGTGGTGATTGAATATCCTAACCTTACCTGGAGGGGTAGGTTACGTTACGTTACGTTGTGCTGTGTTAGGTAAGGTTTAGTTGGCGTAAGGTTGGCATTTGGTTGTGTTAGTTTAGTGTGGTATTGAGTGTGTTAAGTGTGCGTGGTTAAGTTAGGTTAGGTTAAGTTGGCTTTTAGAGTGGTTAAATTTAAGGTGATATAATCTGGGGGAGCTAATCTTCAGGTAAAATAAGTTCTGGGAGACTAATCTTCAGGTGAAATAAGTTCTGGGAGACGAATCTTCAGGTGAAATAAGTTTCGGGAGACGAATCAGGTGCAATAAGTTCTGGGAGACGAATCTTCAGGTGAAATAAGTTCTGGGAGACGAATCTTCAGGTGAAATGTTCTGGGAGACGAATCTTCAGGCGAAATAAGCTCTGGGAGAATCTTCAGGCGAAATAAGCTCTGGGGGAGCTAATCTTCAGGTGAAATAAGTTCTGGGAGACTAATCTTCAGGTGAAATAAGTTCTGGGAGACTAATCTTCAGGTGAAATAAGTTCTGGGAGACGAATCTTCAGGTAAAATAAGCTCTGGGAGACGAATCTTCAGGTGAAATAAGTTCTGGGAGACTAATCTTCAGGTGAAATAAGTTCTGGGGGACTAATCTTCAGGCGAAATAAGCTGGGTGGCTAATCTTCAGGTAAAATAAGCTGGGTGGCTAATCTTCAGGTGATCTGGTTGAGGTAAAATTCTCTTGAAGGACAGGCAGACAGGCAGACCAACACCAGGAACAATAAATCAGTCCAGTTAATAAATTGAAATTACTGAACGAGAAAAAAAAAAGATAATATATTCTCATATTTAAGTAAGAAATGTTATTGAATGTTGTGAATGTTAGAGAGAATGTTTTGTGTTTAGTGATGACGACTCGGAGTGAAATATTATTGAAGAAAGAAGAATGTTAGTTATTTCAGTATAATTTTCGAAAGACTTATGGTATTTTTTATAGATGATGGTTTGTGTGTGTGTGTGTGTGTGTGTGTGTGTGTGTGTGTGTGAGAGAGAGCTTAAAGGCATGATATATAGTGAAACCTCTATTTAGTGGACTATATGGGGATGGAGTTCGTTATATCAAGGACTCGTTAGATATGAAATCTCTCATATAACACACTATATGAAAATCATTAGTCCGTTATATGAAGGGTCCGTATAAGAGAAGTCCGTTATATCGAGGGTCTGTTACAAAGACAAGTCCGTTATATCGAGGGTCCATTAGAGAGAAGTCCATTATATCAAAGGTCCGTTTGATAGAAGTCCATTATATCGAGGGTACGTTAGATATGAAACCTCCATATAACGAGCTATATAAATATCAAAAGTCCATTATATCGATGGTCCGTTAGAGAGAAGTCCGTTTTATAAAGGTTTCACTGTTATAGATCATAATATGTGAGTAATTTTGTGGTTTGATATAAAAGTCGTTTTTTTTGTTTTTTTAATAACGTTGAAGGAATCATTAGAGAGAAGAACAGAAATACCTAGTTAAGAATATTACCGTCAGTCAGGAGTTAAGTTGTTGCAGTAACACACCGTCTGGTAGGAAACATTACTCAAGGGTTTAGTTAACTTATGAAAGAATAATATTTAATGTATTCTCAGGAGTCACGCGGGTAATAACAGCAACAAAAAGATATACAATAAATAAATATAATAAGAACAGTAACAAAAAGGTAGTTAGGTAGTTAATCTTCAGGTGAAATAAGCTGGGGCGATGATTCTTCAGGTGATCCAAAAAAGGAAAATAAAAACAGTAAACAAAGTAAAAAAAAAGTAGCAAAAAAAATTATCAAAAAATAAGTAACAAAAAAGATAAAAAAGTAAAAAATAAATAAAAGAGTAAAAAAAAATTATCAAAAAATAAGTAAAAAAAAAGATAAAAAAAAGTAAAAAAAAAAGTAAAAAAAGTAAAAAAAAAATAAAAATAGAAAAGTACAAATAAAAGATATCAGTCGCGGGGGAAGATTCAGTATCACTTAATAATAATAAGCCTGGGGTCATAGACGTTGTTGATAATAAAATACTCTTAGGTTTGAAGGTTAATGGAACGAGGTTTAAAGTGGTCATGGAGTCACCTGTAAAAAAGAAATTATTAATGATGATAATAAGAAATAGCCCGGGATAGGATACCTCCCCACTTCTCTTTCTCCTTCTCCTATTCCTTCTCCACCTCTCCCCCTCCATATTTTCCCCTCACCCTCCTCATTTTGCCCTCCTCCTCATTTTCCCCCTCCTCCTCCTCCTCCTCATTTTCCCCCTCCTTCTCCTCATTTACCTTATCCTCCTCTTCCCACTTCTCTCCCACTTCCCCTTCTCTTCCCACTTATCCCCCTCCACCTCCTTTCTCCTCTCCCTCTTCTTCTCCTCCTCCTCCTAAGCACTTCCTCCCCCTCTTCTCCACCTCCTCCTCTTCTTCTCCACCTCCTCCTCTTCTTCTCCCCCTCTTCTCCACCTTCTCCACCTCCTCCCCGAGGCAACACACGGAGGGGCATCCCAGCGGAACTGACGATGTCTTCCGGAGACTTCCAACCTGCGCCGCACATTTCGCCCATTTGCTGACAGGAATACGAGTCGTTTCTGGTGATAAGTCACTCTGAGGGGGAGTCAAGACGTCCACTTAAGTGTCTTGGAGAAGGATGGAGGTGTTAGGGGTGAGTGGGGAGGAGGGGGGTGTTAGGGTGAGTGGGGAGGAGGGGGGTGTTAGGGTGAGTGGGGAGGGGAGAAGAGTTAGTGGACGGGTGGATAGTGGTGTAAACAAACAGAGTGACCGCGTGAGAGGTGGGCCGGAGGGGAGTGGACGAGTTCATAACGAGCCGGAAGTGGCCGTAATGCGGATAATCATATATTTTATAGGTAATTGTGCAGGTAAGTGGCTGTAATTGTCCATTTGTGTCTGGTCACAATTGTTTTGACAAGTTATTGCGGGGTTTGTGTGTGTGTGTGTGTGCGTGCGTGCGTGCGTGTATACATGTGTGTGTGTGTGTGTGTGTGTGTGCGTGTATGTGTGTGTGTGTGTGTGTGCGCGTGTGTGTAGAGAGAGAGAGAGGGAGGAATACGTTTGCAACTATTTGCCTCTGAAGATGTCTTGAATAAAGACGAAAGCTGTGCTCCAGTGTTTCCCTTTTCCTGTGTGATTTATCAAGATTTATCTTATCCACGTTTTCATTGTGAATCTACATGATATATATATATATATATATATATATATATATATATATATATATATATATATATATATATATATATATATATATATATATATATAAATGTAACCACAAGGAAAGAAAACACAAGTTCCCAAGCTTTCGTGTAATCACATCTTCAGGGGTGAGTACAAATGTGAATTACATTGGGAACTTCGTGTTTCTTCTTTCCGTGTGGTTATCAGCATATACCTAGATCACGCGCACCTACAGTGATTTACTTGCATATATATATATATATATATATATATATATATATATATATATATATATATATATATATATATATATATATATATATATATATATTGGTTTCCTCATGAAGGGATGGCCGGCCCAGGGCCTCCTAGGCGTGAATTTGTTTAAGGTGTAGAAACTGTCACCAAAACAACAACACACCCTAAGTTAACGAGCTGCATGACCCAGTGTTAAGGAATAGTCCGAGAAGACCGGACAACTCGCCAACTGCACTGGCTAACCATTACCGGAACACGATCCGCAAATCGATTAACATCCAGGTTCCCAATTACTGCTGGGTAGACAGAGGCAAATGGCGTGAAACTTTATAGTTTCACCCTGCAGGGATCGAACCCTGGTCCGCTCGCTTGCGAGGCGGTCAAACTGACCCCCACGCACATCTATATCACGTGCTAAACCAACACTTCCACCACCATCATCCAACTCCTCTACGACTATCATCATCATATTCCCCGCCACCACAACTACCACTATCATCTACTATTCACGACCCCCTTACACAACCACTGTTCTCTTCCTATAAAACTATTCCTATTACCTTCTCCGCCACCACTACTTCCCTGCCTTACCTCCACCACCACATCACCCCCACCTCCACACCACCATCCCACCTCACCACCATCACCCCCACATCCCCACCATTATCACCCCACCTCCCCACCACTATCACCCCCACCTCCCCACCACTATCACCCCACCTCCACCACCACTATTACCCCCACCTCCCTACCACCTATCACCCCACCTCCCCACCACTATCACCCCCACCTCCCACACCACTATCACCCCACCTCCCCACCCTATCACCCCCACCTCCCACACCACCACCCCCCACCCTCCCCACCATTATCACCCCCACCTCCCCACCACTATCACCCCCACCTCCCCACCACTATCACCCCCACCTCCACCACCTAATACCCCCACCTCCCCACCACCATCACCCCCACCTCCCACACCACTATCACCCCCACCTCCCACACCACCATCACCCCCACCTCCCACACCACCATCACCCCACCTCCCACACCACCATCACCCCCACCTCCCCCACCATTATCACCCCCACCTCCCCACCACTATCACCTCCCCACCTATCACCCCACCTCCACACCACTATTACCCCCACCTCCCTACCACCTATCACCCCCACCTCCCACCACTATCACCCCACCTCCACACCTCACCCCCCACCTCCCACTATCACCCCCCACCTCCACCACCATCACCCCCACCTCCACCACCATCCCACCTCCCCACCACTATCACCCCACCTCCACCACCATCACCCCACCTCCACACCACCATCACCTCCCCACCACCACCCACCATCACCTCCCCACCACTATCACCCCACCTCCCACCTATCACCCCCACCTCCCACCCAACATCACCCCCACCTCCACCTCCCACCACCATCACCCCCCACCTCACACCACCTATCACCCCCCACCTCCACACCACTATCACCCCCACCTCCCCACTTCACCCCACCTCCCCCACCACCCCCACCTCCCACCATCACCCCCACACCATCCCCCACCTCCACACCATCACCCCACCTCCCCACCCTATCACCCCACCTCACCACTATCACCCCACATCCACACCATCACCACCTACTACCTTCCCCACCACCATCACCACCCTACCTTCCCCCACCACCATCCTTCCTACCCCTCCCCACCACCAATCTATCCTATCACCCTCACTATCGTTGACACGCACCTCGACCACACCAGAGGACACGGGAGATGTGTGGTATGGTGGCCACGGCTGCTCAAGGGACCACACTCCTGGACACGGTGATCTGTCATGTCTGGGAGGCACACCATCTGACGGGCCCAGACATAACAATGTACATTTCCACTCTGGAGATCACAGTCAACATTACCTCCCTGACGCCTCGATAAACACACGCTAATCCTCTTTGTATTTTCGTGGGTGTTTTTTTTATTTTTATTTGTAGTTATTTTTCATATTTGTTTTTTCGTTTTTTTTCTTCTGGTTTTGTTTTTGTTTTGTAAATTTTCTTTTTTCTCGTTTTTTTTTTTATTTATATATTTTTTTTTGTAATTTTATATCATATTTTTTTATTATTATTCCAACTATTTTCTTCATTATTTCAATATTTTATTTGTATTTCTCTTTAAATTTCTCTTAAATAGTTATTCTAAGATTCCAATTCCTCTTTCCTCTTTTGTGTTATAACCTGACCTAAAGATGTTAACGATAGATCGAAATATTATGTTTACAAAATACTGTATAGCCAATGGTGTTTCTTCCTCTTTTCTGATGAATTTATTTTGTTTCAACATTTTGTTTCTTTAGGTGTGTATTGTAGGACAGGTGTAGTTGTCTGAAGCAGGATAATTACAGGTGTGTTTATGGCTGACACGTGTGCTTGTTGTGCCTGAAGTGGTTGATTACAGGTGTGTGGTTGATACGTGTGCTTGTTGTGCCTGAAGTGGTTGATTACAGGTGTGTATGGTTGATAAGTGTACTTTGTTGTGCCTGAAGTGGTTGATTACAGGTGTGTATGGTTGATACGTGTGCTTGTTCTACCTGAAGTGGTTGATTACAGGTGTGTATGGTTAATACGTGTGCTTGTTCTACCTGAAGTGGTTGATTACAGTGTGTGTGTGGTTGATAAGTGTACTTGTTGTGCCTGAAGTGGTTGATTACAGTGTGTGTGTGGTTGATAAGTGTACTTGTTGTGTCTGGAAGTGGTTGATTACAGGTGTGTGTGGTTGATACGTGTGCTTGTTGTACCTGAAGTGGTTGATTACAGTGTGTGTGTGGTTGATATATGTGCTTTGTTGTGCCTGAAGTGGTTGATTACAGGTGTGTATGGTTGATACGTGTGCTTGTTCTACCTGAAGTGGTTGATTACAGGTGTGTGTGTGGTTGATATATGTGTTTTTGTGCCTGAAGTGGTTGATTACAGGTGTGTGTGGTTGATATATGTGCTTGCTTTACCAAACATAAGATGACTAGACACTTACAAAATGTGTCACGAATGATTAAAAAAGGTATATTATTATTACATTATGATACATATATATAACACATGTATGATATGACACATGTACCATAAAACACACACACAATGATTCATCCCCTTTATCACATGTGTCATCTCGTGTCACGTTCCTCAACACACTGAGCTAAAAGGTGACACATGGAATCCCAGTCGATTTTTTCTCATGACAAACAAACAAATAAACAGGTGTCACTTAATGTATCTTATAATCAACAGGTGTAATATAGGACAGGTGACACCTTTAAAATGTTTGTCTCTAGTAATGAAAAATGAATGAATTAGGTTAGGTTTGGTTATGTTAGGTTAGGTTAGGTTTGGTTAGATTAGGTTAGGTTAGAGAGGAGGTTAGGTTAGGTTAGGTTAGGTTAGGTTAGGTTAGGTTTGGTTAGGTTTGTATAATAAATTCAGTACATGACACCCCAAGTTCATTACCTGTACTATACTGGTTCAGTTACTAGCGAGTGTAATGACTTTCACTTTAGGGAAGTGATTAAATTGATAACGTTAATTGTGTAATGCAGTCCACGTGTTATTAATTGTGAGTGTAATGCCAGACTCGCGTAGTACAAGACAAGGAATACATTGTGTGGCGTAAATATGTACTGTGTAAGGGAACGTGTGTAAGGGGAGAGTTAAATGGGTGTATACAAGTACTACAACACGCACATAACACACACACACACACACACACACACACACACACACACACACACACACACACACACACACTACACCAACACCTCGTAAGTGTAGAACTAATTCTCCTATGTTAGATCTGGTACCAAGAACGTGAGACCATGTTAATAAGCTACGTCGTGTACCTCTGCAGCCTGTGGTGGGTGTGTGGATGATGGGCGGGGTGTAGTGGGTGGGATGGGGGTAGTTGGTAAATCGTGAGAAAGGGATTGTGAGGGTGTAGAGGGTAGGGTGTGTCTGGAGATAATGGTATAACAGTGTCACAACAGGCGTAGCCCACGCCCAAAACACACACACACACACACACACACACACACACACACACACACACACACACACACACACACACCCTCCCCTCTCTCTTCTCACGACCTACTAGGAGATAATTTTCTCTTATTTCCAGTATTTATAATTAGTTTATATTTCCTCGCTTATTAAACACCTATCCAGTGCAACACAATAACAGCTGCCTTACGTACTAGTCTGTCCTAGATAAAAAACAAAGTATTTCCTCGTTGTAAACCCTCGAGAATTTCAATACTCTGTTAATACTGTAAAAAGAAGTTCGTGCTGGGGTTATAATGTTAATAGACAATAGTAATTTAACATAACTTCCATTGTTTTGGTTGGCATTTATAACACCACAACTTGAAGAGTAAGCACCTTAACGTTAACCTAACTTAACCTAACCTGTCTTAACCTACCCTGTCTTAACCTACCCTGTCTTAACCTACCCTGTCTTAACCTACCCTGTCTTAACCTAACCTTGCCTCACCATCCTACCCAAACCTTGCCTAACCTTATCTGACTTACCCAACGCAACCCCAACCCAACCAAACCCAACCATAACCACAACCCAACCACAACCCAACCCAACCACAACCCAACCCAAGTGGGTGAGAGGAATCAAGGGATATAGATAAAGTTCTTATTATATCCGAGCAGGATAGGACTCGGAGCAACAGATTCAAGTTGGATAAGTTTAGGTTTAGAGGGAGATAGGAAGAAACTGGTTCACAAATAGTGGTGAAGATGGAACAAGCTTAGCAACTTTGTGGTAAGTGCTGGAAGGCTGGAAAATTTCAAAGGAGGCTGGATAGACTGCATAGAGATGGTAGCACTCGACAGGAGCGCACAGGCCAACCGGCCTATTGCAGACTCCTTATTTTCTTATGTTCTTATGTAACCCAACCTAACCACAACCCAACCACAACCCAACCCAACCACAACCAACAACCACCACAACCCAACCCAACCAACCCAACCCAACCCAACCCAACCCAACCCAACCACAACCAACCCAACCACAACCAAAACCCAACCACAACCCAACCACAACCACAACCCAACCACACTCAACCCAACCACAACCACACCCAACCAAACCCAACCACAACCCAACCCAACCACAACCACAACCTAACCACAACCACAACCTAACTACAACCTAACCACAACCCAACCCAACCACAACCACAACCCAACCACAACCCAACCCAACCACAACCGAACCACACCACAACCCAACCCAACCACAACCACAACCACAACCACAACCACAACCCAACCCAACCCAACCCACCAACCCAACCCAACCCAACCCAACCAACCCAACCCAACCAAACCCAACCACACCACAACCCACCAAACCACAACCCAAACAACAACCCTCACAACCACAACTAATCAAATCACCACAACCACAACCCAACCACAACCCAACCACAACCCAACCCCAACCACAACCACAACCTAACCACAACCACAACCTAACCACAACCCAACCCAACCACAACCACAACCCAACCACAACCAAACACCACAACCCAACCCAACCACAACCGAACCACAACCACAACCACAACCCAACCACAACCACAACCCAACCACAACCACAACCACAACCCAACCACAACCACAACCCAACCCAACCACAACCACAACACAACCAACCCAACCACAACCACAACCTAACCCAACCCAACCACAACCCAACCAAACCCAAACACAACCCAACCTAACCTAACCTAACCAACCAACCAACCAACATTTCAGAAAATCAGGAAAATTACCTCTTAAGAGTCAAAGATCTCGTACCATCGTCTCCCCCAACAGAGTTTAATGGAGAGAAAGAACCCAGCTGTATTATTCCGGTGGGAGGAGGAGGGAGAGAATAAGGAGGAGGAGAAGAGGAAAGAAATGAGGGAAAGGAAGAGTTGTTGAAAGAAGAGAGGTAGGAGGAGAAGGAGAAAGATAATTAGAGAAGGAAAGAGAAGAGGAGGAAAAGAAAGAGGATAAAACTGAGGAAAAAAGAGAGGGAAAAACGGCGGAAACAAAGAGAAAAAACGGGAAAAAATAACAGCAGGTAGGAGGTAAGGGGGGGTAGGGAGGGAGGTAGGGAGGGGAGGGGAGGAGGAGGGAGGAGAGGGAGGAGAGGGAGGCAGGAGGGAGGGAGGGAGGAGGAGGAGGGAGGGAGGGAGGAGAGGAGGAGGAGGGAGGAGGTAGGTAGGGAGGAGGTTGTAGGAGGTAGGCAGGTAGGTGTGACGGATGGCTCCAACTAGGTGTTCTAACTCATTGGTCACGGCCCCAGCCAGCCACACACACTACCTGGTCACTCACGTATTTGACGGTGTGAGACCAAACAATAGGAGGGCTAACTAGTGGCTGTCAAACAATAGGAGGGCTAACTAGTGGCTGTCAAACAATAGGAGGGCTAACTAGTGGCTGTCAAACAATAGGAGGGCTAACTAGTGGCTGTCAAACAATAGGAGGGCTAACTAGTGGCTGTCAAACAATAGGAGGGCTAACTAGTGGCTGTCAAACAATAGGAGGGCTAACTAGTGGCTGTCAAACAATAGGAGGGCTAACTAGTGGCTGTCAAACAATAGGAGGGCTAACTAGTGGCTGTCAAACAATAGGAGGACTAACTAGTGGCTGTCCAGGAAGCTGTCACATAAACTTCTCTCCCTCGTGTCGGAAGTTCTGATTTTTACGTCAAATTCTCAAGTGTAAATCATGAAGTCGATTCTAAGACAAGATAACAGTTTTTGTCTGTAAGGAGGAGGTGTCCTGAATGCCTGGGAACATCCCAGGTGCCAAAGTGCTCCCGGGTGTAGAGGTGTCCCGGGTGTAGAGTGTCCCCAGGTGTGAAAGTGTCCCGGGTGTGGGGTGTCCCAGGTGTAGAGATGTCTGGGTGAAGAGGTGTCCCCAGGTGTGGGGGTGTCCCAGGTGTGGGGTGTCCCGGGTGTGGGGAGTGTCCCCGAGTGTGGGGTGTCCCAGGTGTGGGGAGTGTCCCCAGGTGTGGGGTGTCTGAGGGTGTTTCGGGTGTGGGGTGTCAGGTGTGGGGTATCCCTGGTGTGGGGTGTCCCAGGTGTGGGGGTGTCCCCAGGTGTGGGGTGTCCCAGGTGTAGGGGAGTGTCCCAGGTGTAGAGTGTGTCCCTGGTGTGGGGAGTGTCCCAGGTGTGGGGTGTCCCCAGGTGTGGGGTGTCCCGGGTGTGGGGTGTCCCAGGTGTGGGGGTGTCCCAGGTGTGGGGTGTCCCGGGTGTGGGGTGTCCCAGGTGTGAAAGTGCTCCCAGTTGCAAGTCCCCAGGTGTGTGGGGAGTGTAGAGGTGTTCCGGGTGTGAGGGTGTGTCCCAGGGTGTGAGAGGTGTCCCAGGTGTAGAGGTGTCCCGGGTGTAGTGGTGTCCCGGGTGTAGAGGTGTCCCGGGTGTAGAGGTGTCCCGGTTGGTCACTGATACAGACTCGTTGACTAAGTGAAGTGAACAATTTACCAGATAAGTGTCACCCTGGCCAGACAAATACGGTGTGACACATCTGGCCAACCTCGGCCATGGCCACCATCTGGTATTCCCTGTGGCCATCATTTTTTTTTGGGGGGGTGGGGGTGCAGCTAGTTGTTTCTGTGGCCACCAGCTAGTTGTTCCTGTGTCCATAACCTATCCCCGTGGCCACTAACTCTATCTTTGAGCACCAGCTATCCCTTTGGCCAACAGCCCTCCTCGTTGGCCACCAACTGTCCAATCTATGCCCATCAATTGTCCAATCTATGGCCACCAGCTGTCCACCATGACCTCCACCTTGGCCACCACCTGTCCACCATGGTCAGCATCTCCACATAACTAACCCGGGAGTGTCCCAGACTCTCCCGGAGGAAGTTTTTAAGCAAGTTGGTCCCTGATAATGGTATCAGTGTGGTCCTGACTCAACGCCTCTCTCCTCCTCCTCCTCCTATAACCTTCTGTCCCATCTCCACCTCCACCCTTCTCTCCCCCCCCCTCCTCCTCCTCCTTCCACCCTCCTTCTGTCGATCTTCTTCCTCCTTCTTTGTCTCTTTTTTATTCTGTTCCCCCTTCTCCAATCCTTCCTCCTATCTATCTTCATCCTCCTCTTACCCCCCTCCTCCTCCTCCTCCTCCTCCTCGCCCCACGACACCAAGAGGGACTCGGAAAGAGAGTCAAACTACGAACCGAGTTTGTTGTTATGATGGAGGTGACGTCGTCTCTCAGGTCATGGGGGAGGGGGTGAGGCCGTGGTGAGGAGAATGGAGGGACGGGAGTGAGGGTGAGGGAGAGTGGAGGGAAGGGAGGGGTGAGGAGAATGGAGGGAAGGGACTGGTGGGGAGAATGGAGGGTGAGGGGTGAGGGAGAGTGGAGGGAAGGGAGGGGTGGAGGAGAATGGAGGGAAGGGACTGGTGGGGGAGGAATGGAGGACGGGAGGAGGGGTGAGGGGAGAGTGGAGGGAAGGGAGGGGGTGAGGGGAGAATGGAGGACATCAGGGGGAGAAGGAGGACGGGAGGAGGGTGGGAAGGAGTGGAGGAAGGACTGGTGGGGAGAATGGAGGGACGGAGGGAGGAGGGAATGGAGGGGTGAGGAGAATGAAGGGCAGAGGTGGAGAGGAGATAAAATGAGGGGCGAGGAGAGGACGCAAGGGGGTGTGACTGTTCGTTTGTCTGTCTGCGTCTCTCTTTGTCTTGCGTCTCTTCTTCCTCTTTGCGTCTGTCTTCGTCTTGCGTCTCTCTTCCTTGCGTCTGTCTTTCTCTCAGCGTCTCTCTTCCTCTTTGCGTCTGTCTTCCCTCTCTTGCGTCTCTCTTCTTCCCCTTGCGTCTCTCTTCCTCCCTTGCGTCTGTCTTCCCCCTCTACGTCTCTCTTCCTCTTGCGTCTGTCTTCCCCTGAAGGTTCTCTTCCTCTTATGCTCCTTCCTCTTGCGTCTCTCTCTTCCTCTTGCGTCTCTCCTCTTTATGTCTCTTCCTTCCCTTATGTCTCTCTTCCTCTTGTTTCTCCTTCTTGCAGGCCCTCTTCTTGCGTCTCTCTTCCTTATGTCTCTCTTCCCCTTGCGTCTCTCTCTCTTCCTCTTGCGCCCTCTCCTCTAGTCTCTCTGTCTTATGTCTCTTCCCCTCTCTGTCCTCTTCCTTCAGCTGTCTCTCTCTCTCCTATGCCCCTCTTCTCCTTATGTCTCTCTTCCTCTTTGCGTCTCTCTTCCTCTTGCGTCTCTCTTCCCTTTATGTCTCTCTTCCCAAAAAGCCCCTCTTCCTCCTTGCGTCTCTCTCTCCTTCATGTCTCTCTCTAGCGTCTCTCTTCCTCTGCCCCCCTTCCTCTGCGCCTCTTCCTCTAGTGTCTGTCTTCCTCTAGCGTCTGTCTTCCTCTTGCGTCTCTCTTCCTCTAGCGTCTCTCTTCCTCTTGCGTCTGTCTTCCTCTTGCGTCTCTCTTCCTCTTGCGTCTCTCTTCCTCCTTCTATCTGTCTTTCTGTCTTGTATCCGTCTGTCTCTTTATCTCTGTCTAAGTTTTTGTATATTAAAAGTCTGGTGTCGGAGACGTAACAGAACATACTCAACCGATAAGTGAAAAAGGGTGAATCAGGTTATAAATTGGTGGTAGATGTGGAAGAAATTGGTGGTAGATGTGGAAGAAATTGGTGGTAGATGTGGAAGAAATTGGTGGTAGATGTGGAAGAAATTGGTGGTAGATGTGGAAGAAATTGGTGGTAGATGTGAAAGAAATTGGTGGCAGATGTGGAAGAAATTGGTGGTAGATGTGGAAGAAATTGGTGGTAGATGTGGAAGAAATTGGTGGTAGATGTGGAAGAAATTGGTGGTAGATGTGGAAGAAATTGGTGGTAGATGTGGAAGAAATTGGTGGTAGATGTGGAAGAAATTGGTGGTAGATGTTGGTAAAAAGAAATTGGTGGTAGATGTGGAAGAAATTGGTGGTAGATGTGGAAGAAATTGGTGGTAGATGTAGATGTGGAAGAAATTGGTGGTAGATGTGAAAGAAATTGGTGGTAGATGTGGAAGAAATTGGTGGTAGATGTGGAAGAAATTGGTGGTAGATGTGAAAGAAATTGGTGGCAGATGTGGAAGAAATTGGTGGTAGATGTGAAAGAAATTGGGAGTAGGTTAGGTTAGGTTGTACTAGACTAAGTTAGGTTAGGTTAGACTAGACTAGGTTAGGTTAGGTTAGGTTAGGTTAGGCTAGGCTAGACTAGGTTAGGTTAGGTTAGACTAGACTAGGTTAGATTAGGTTAGGAATCAGGGGATGAAGGTAGAGATGATAATGAACAAAATTGAAGGTAGGAAGACCAGGTGAAGACAGAAGAAGAGACTTGTTTATGAAGAGTGAAAGTTGTGTCCCCTGGAGAGAGACACTGCAGGTGGGGGTAGGGTGGAGTGGAGGCCGTCGGTAACCCTCAGGTGAATGGCACCTTGATTGATTAATTGATTGGGTGATAGAGAAGTGGCAGTGAAGAGTAGTGACGAGGTGATTGTGGTGCTGAGTAAGTGGTTGGGAGATTATGGATTGGTGGGGTAGTGGTTGTGGTGGTGGGGTGTGGTTGTGGTGGTGGGGTGGTGGTTGTGTGGTGGTGGGGTAGTAGTGGTGTTGTGGGGTGCTGGTTGTGGTGGTGGGGTAGTGGTTGTGATGGCAGTGGTTGTGGTGGTGGGTAGTGGTTGTGATGGTTGGGTAGTGGTTGGTGGTGGTGGGGTAGTGGTTGTGGTGGTGGGGTAGTGGTTGTGATGGTGGGGTAGTGGTTGTGATGGTGGGGTGAGTGGTTGTGGATGGTGGGGGTAGTGGTTGTGGTGGTGGGGTAGTGGTTGTGGTGGTGGGGTGGTGGTTGTGATGGTGGGGTAGTAGGTGTTGATGGAGAGTTGGTGTGGTGGGGGTATTGTCAGAGGTGGTGGCGAGGTGTTGGGTGGTGATAAGTTAGTGATGGAGGGTGGTGGTTTGGTGGAGAGGTAGGAGTGGTGGTGGTTGGGTAGTGATGGAGGTGGTTGGGTAGTGGTGGAGAGGTAGTGGTGGAGAGGTGGTGGTTGGGTAGTGGTGGAGAGGTAGTGGTGGAGAGGTGGTGGTTGGGTAGTGGTGGAGAGGTAGTGGTGGAGTGGTGGTGGTTGGGTTGTGGTGAAGTTTGGTTAGTAGTGGGGAAGTAGTGACTTAGTAATGGAGTTGTGATAGTGTTTGAGTGGTGGAGGTGGTTGTGTTGTTAGTGGTGGTGATGGTTGGAGTACTAGTGGTGGTGATGGTTTTAGTGCTTGTGGTGGTGGTAATGCTAGTAGTTATAGTGCTAGTGTGTGGTGGTGCTAGTGGCGTGGTGATTATGGTGATAGTGGCGGTGGTGGGGGCGTCACCAGGCTGGCGGGGGCGGGCGGGGAGGAGCCAGATAGCGTTACCATTAGGACGCCTCCTTATCGTGGGCAATTTGTCCCCGCCGTGGAGCCCTGGTGGACGGGTGGTGGCTAGGGACATCGCTGCCTCCGCCCAGCCAGTAATGGATGCAGCGTGTTCCTAAATGCTTACTGGTTCTGCAATTTGACAGGGAGATAAACACAGGTTATACAACCTCCCCCACTCCTCCGTATTCCCCTCCCCTCTTACCTCCCCACTCCCCTCCCCTCTTACCTTCCCACTCCTCTTCCACCCCTTCGTCTCCCGTCATAGCATGGACACGTACCTGGGGGCAGAGCACACCTGTACCTGGCTGGGGAGTTTGGGGCAGGCAGGCAGGCAGGCAGGCAGGCAGGCAGGCAGGCAGGCAGGCGAGATTTACCTAGTGCCTGGATCACCCTTTACCGAATCGTTGAAATCACCAGCTGTTAGGGTGACACGATCGATTTCTTGAATACTTGAATATGCATTTTAATCCTTCACTCTCACCTTTTGGTAAACTGTAGAAAGATAAAAAATATATATATATCATGGAAATAAATATAACTTTTTACTATAATAAACTTAAAAACAAAACAAAATATTACGAAAAGATCAAAATCCCAAAAAATTATCATGCTATTATTATTTTTTTCTCTCAGGGTTAAAATAAAATAAATGTTGACATAAGTCTTGATAAAGTGTGAAAAAAAGTAACAAGTATATATTCAGCTTCATACTTATCATGTAGTGTGAGTCAATGGTCCCCCCTGATAGACTGTTATCAAATGAAAGTGGTGAGGATAACTGCCTTATCTAACTTACCTCGTGGGCAGGTGAGTGTTTACCTGTGTACACCTGATGCTGAAATTCAACCAACTTAAGTTTATGAAGTTGTTCCTTGTCTCGAGAAGGAGGTGATACGAGGAAGAGCCGAGGGGAAGAGGGGTTAGGAAGGGAGGAAGAAGAGTAAAGGAGGGTGATGAGGGAGAGTAAAAGGATGAGAAGGGAAGTGATACGAGGGAGAGGAAGAGAGAGAGGTGAGGAATAGAGGAAGAAGGGTTTCGGTGGATGATGAGGGAGAGTAAAAGAATGTGGACGAAAAGAGGAAGAGTAAAGAAGGGTGATAAAGGGAGATTGAAACGCCGTGGAGAGAGAGAGAGAGAGAGAGAGAGAGAGAGAGAGAGAGAGAGAGAGAGAGAGACCCATCATTAACAAGACAAAGTATAATAGGTAGGTAGGAACCATAAGACTTAGTGTGGTCATATAGAGAACCTCACCTCCCTTCCCCTCAGGCCTCGAGCGTGTGGCCTCCACCTCCCCAACACAAGTATCAATATATATATAGTACAGTAAGACGTAAACAATGGTTATATGACACGTGGTTTGAACAGGAGCTGACATGGTAAACAGAGTATATAAAAGAATGATGTACCCTGGATGTTTTACAAGTCAGGGGGGCTCAATTGGATGCTAATGGTATTTATAAGGATAGTTTACATGAAGAATATAACCCGTAATATACTGCAAACACGGATTTAATGCCACAAAAGGGTAGATTATGGATAGTATCATAGGTCTTTCAGCGCCCTCTGGTCTACACTGTGTAAGGTTCATACATTCTTTCGAGTTTTCAGTGTTTGTGTGTTTAAGGTGATTTGGTGTTTTCTTCGAGTTTTTCATAGTTTACTGTCTAGAACTTTTCACAGCCATGAGACAGTGTGGAGTTAATGAGCACTCAAACACAAACTAATTTTAGTCCACAGGGCGTGCGTGTGTGTGCGCGCGCGCGCTTCTGGTCAAAATTCTTGGATAATTTTTCAGTTCGATAAGTAATTATACCGCACATGCAACACTTACACCCGAGATAACAAATTACTATCTTTAATCTTTACTTTTGTTAAACGTCTCGTGCTTCTGTCTCGCCAGGAACGAGACCCTCGAGTCATAAATCCACATAATTTTTTTCGCATTGTCAAAAACCATTTATTTATCAAACTCAAGTTGAAAACATGTATAATTTTTCACAGAAACAGACACCCCGGGAGAGGCGACAGGTTAAAACATTAGTCAGGGATTCACCCACCATGACCTTCGGCGAGGAATATTGTTGACATTTTCCAGTTAGCCATCTTGGTATCTCTCATTGGATCTCCTCTCAACTCAGTCGTAAATCTTGAGTGAATTTTCCCGTTCACGGTTGGTGGGTTTTTTCATTACAGCCAATAAGAACGCACTTAGAAAAATATCTCCCAGTGGGTCTTTGTGTCCACATTCTCTCCTGACAGTTAGTGTTTCACGAAGCTTCTGTTGGCTCACCTCCTCCTCCGCATCTCTCACTACACCACCACATGGAGTACCTTAATCTCTGGTTCATTTATCTGTGTGGCAGGGTCGAGTCTCCTGCTTGATTAGCCACCATGATTCATCAGAGGACCGGGGGTATGCGTCCTGGCCTGATGAGAAAATCTCCCTGAATGCTGATGCCTGGGAGGAATGTGTGCCCATTACACCAAGTGATTTAATTACGACTCATATGAACCGGTGCCGACTCGTTATCTCGCTGCTTCATCGGGATTGAAATCACGAAGGACAATCATGAAGTTATGTGCTAATGGCTGGCTTCTTTGAGCGAAATGCTGGAATACATGTTCATTACTCACCCCGCCAGTTTGTCATTATAATGACCCATTTTCTCGTCATTTTTTGTGGCCAGATATTAGAATATTAGTGACGTTCGTGAAGCATGGGTTCATTTGCGTGAGGGAATGGCATGAGGTTTTTGTGGGCCGTGTTGCGGATGTGTGACTCTCAGTTATTTAGTCGATTAGTGGAAATGAGAGTTTTGAGAGCCGTGTGTGTTGGTGGGTCGAGCAGCTTATATTTACTGTGTTTTAACATCTCGTGTGAGGAATGTTGGCCCCTGTTGTGATGTCTTTATGATAGTATGTTATATACGCCACTCTGTGATTATTATTTTACTGTCTGCCAGAAATGTCTTATTTGATAGGTAATGGTTCCTCTCCCTCATAAGTTTGTACAATTACTAGAACTTGGGTAATATTTCACTCTTTACAAATTAAAACCTTTAAACATCGTGATTACCAGCCCATATATTTGTAAATAATTTAGAAAATGTCGATTTAATATTCATATAATTTCAAAATTGCTGATGGCGTCTTAGCTCTCTCGAAACATAAACAATGGCAAATTACATGCATATAGTTAGTAATATTTATGTAATAGTTAAGGCTCGTTTAATCTACTCAACACTCGCCTTCTCTGACCTCACTGATAGTGCTCTTCGAGTGAGGATGTTTTTGCTTATCTTACCTTAACCCCTCGCAGGCAGTGATCAATACTCGATCAGAATTTCTTAACAGCTTATTAATCTGGATACCTGTTGAACCACCGCAATATTCTAACTCTTAATATGAATAGTTTTCCATAAATGTTTTAAATTCATTGTTCATAACAAGTGAGAGTACTTCTATTGACTGACACAAACCAACATTCTTGTTTTAGATTAAGTATCGCCTGATGTACGTAAAAGCGGGGTAGTTGACACAGCCTCTCACAAGATGATATATTTAGCTGTGTTATGGTGATGGAAACAAGACGAATTATGTGAAATATTCTTCTTATTTTCTATTTGCTCTGACTTTCGTTGTTATTCCTATGGGTATTTTTATATTATCGTGTTTGTTGATATATATTCTCGTTGTCCAGTTTGTGTTCGTGTAATTTGTGTCACTGGAACAAATTGTAGGTAGAAATATGAATAAGACGGTAATTCCCCACAGTCAATGCAAGTATCAGAATGTATCGTGTTTTGTATAAAGGTTTAGTCCAGCTGGTTTTTTTTTATATCTGTGGTGGACGAGAAGATTTTGAAGAGTGAAAAATATTGTCAGAATCAGATTGTTTAGCATGAGTAGAATTAATCCATAGTTGACCCTTACATCATCATCTCTTCTACCCCACACCATCACCACCACCATACACCTTACACCATCACCACCACACAACACACACACCATCACCACCACCATACACCTTACACCATCACCACCACACAACACACACACCATCACCACCACCACCACCACACACCATACACCCTACACCACCACCATCACCACCATACACCCCTACACCATTACCTCTACCATACCCATCACCACCACCACCACTACACCATCAGCACCACCACCACCACTACACCACCACACACCACTCACACCATCATCACCACACCACCACCATACACACACCCCACTACCATCATCACCACACCATCATCATCACCATACCGTCACGACCACACACCACTACACCACACCCCACTACATCATCATCACCACACCATCACCACCACACACCACTACATTATCTTCACCACACACCATCATCACTACACCATCACCACGACTACATCATCATCACCACACACACCACACACTACACCACACCCCACTACACATCATCACCACACCACTACATCATCACCCACACACCACTCACTACACCACCACACACTACTATCACCACTACTACCATCACCACACACTACTACACCATCATCACCACACTACTACACCATCATCACCACACTACTACACCATCACCACACACTACTACAGCATCATCACCACACACTACTACACCACATATCACACACACACTACTACACCATCACCACACACTACTACACCATCACCACACACTACTACACCATCACCACACACTACTACACCATCATCACCACACACTACTACACCATCATCACCACACGCCATCAACACCATTATCTCTACACCATCACACACCACTACATCATCACCACACGCCATCAACACCATTATCTCTACCATCATCACCACACACTACTACACCATCACCACACACTACTACACCATCACCACACACTACTACACCATCATCACCACACACTACTACACCATCATCACCACACGCCATCAACACCATTATCTCTACACCATCACACACCACTACACCAGGAATGAAATAGTTCGACCCTCCCCTCCACAACGCTTCTCTCAGGTATTCACTACAGGTCAGCATCACTCGTCACCCCACCTAGTGATTTACCAATACCTTTATCAGCACCCTATATTATATATCCTTACCATCACCACCACTACTACTACTATTGTTACCACTACTACTATTGTTGCCACTACTACTACTACTACTACTACCACCAATACCACTACTACTGCTACTGCTACTACTATAACCACCACCCCCTTACCTAGTGATTTACCACTCCTTTATCAGCACCCTATATTATATATATATCACTAACCTATACACCTACCACCATCACCACTACCACCATCACCACCACTACTACTATTGCTACCGCTACTACTACTACTACTACCATTACCACACCACAATTGCTACCACTACTATTACTGATAATACTACTATTACTACTACTACTACCACCACCACCCCTACTACAACTATTGTTACCACTACTACTATTGTTACCACTACTACTATTACTACCACCAATACTACTACTACTACTACCACTAATACCATAACCACCACCCCCTTACTTAGTGATTTACCACTGCTTTATCAGCACCCTACATTATATATATATATATATATATATATATACAATCAACACCTCAACCCGCCAGGATTCGAACCCACGGCCCACGAGCCCATGACTGTGACCAGGGAACGCTACCTACTGGACCACCAGGATACAAAAGCAGTCCTAGACTGTTATATTTCACACAAAGCCTGTTCAACGAGCTTACCGCTACTACTATTGCTAATACTACTACTACTACCACCACCACCACCACCACTACCAGTACTACTACCACTACCACCACTACTACTACTACTACTACCACCACCACCACCAACACCACTACTACCACCACTACTACTACTATTATCACCACCTTTACTACTATTACCACCACCACCACCACCAACACCACTGCTACCACTACACCTTCTACTACCACCACCACCTACTACTACTATTACCACCACCACCACCAACACCACTACTACCAACACCACTGCTACCACCACCTCTACTTACCACCACCACCACAAACCACTACTACCACTACTACTACTATTATCACCACCTCCTACTATTACCACCACTGCATCACCACCACCACCACCACCACCACCACCACCCCACCCCACCACCACCACCACCACCACCACCACCACCACCACCACCACCACACCACCACCCCACCTGCCCCACCACCTGTACCCACCACATCTCCATCCACCTCGTCTAAATGTCACCTGTACCACCACCACTATCCACACACCTCCATCCCACCTCGTCTAAATGTCCACCTGTACCACCACCACTATCCACACCTCCACCCCACCTCGTCTAAATGTCACCTGTACACCACCACTATCACACCTCCACCCACCTACACCACCGCAACACAAAGTACACTCACACCATCTCCACCCAAAAAAAAACACCCACCCCTCATAGCTTCTACACTACACCTCTCTCTCCCCTCACCTTCTCTCCCTCTCCCCTCACCTCCTCCCCTCCCCCCCAGCAGGCAGAGGATAAGAGTGTACAATTTAGAGGCAGGGGAGTGTGTGTAGGGCCTGGCGGGGTAAGTAAAAGCCGTGTGCTCTGAGAATCATGTCCAGGTGATAACACTGGCAGGGCGGCCCACAGCTCAACAGCAAACTCGTGTTAGTCTGATACCGTCCAACTCCCCCCCTCCTCCTCTCCCCCCCCCTCCTCCTCCTCCTCTCCCCTCTCCTCCTCTCCTCTCCCCCCGCCCTCTTGGTCCCAGTGGAGGAGGGAGAGGGATGATAGGAGATGATGAGGAGAGTTAAGAGAGAGGAGGAAGAGGTGTAAGAGAAATGAAGAGAGATGGTTAAGAGAATAGAAGGAATTGTAATGAGGAAAAAGATATGTGAAGAGAATGAGGTTAAGAATGCTTATTAAAGATGTGGAGATGTTTGTGTACGGTGGTCCGAAACAGACAAAAATATAGATATTCTTCATTTATTTATCATTCATCATCATTCACTTACTTCCCCACCACACACACACACACCTTCTAACCCCTCTACAACAAGGTCCTCAAAACTAGTTAATGTCTCTGTTCTCTCACACAAGCCAACATCGTCCACCAGCAGCGTGTCATTACCTGTAAAATCACTCGTCGCTCGGCTCTCCTCGTTCACTCACACTGCTGCTTCTTGGATGTTCATATTTCATACTTTTAGTGGATTTTTCACCCCCATACAGCCATCGCCTCCTTGGTTAGGTTGAGAGGCTGTCTGAAGCCGTAAATAGTCGAAATTAATGTTTTAAATGAATCGCTGTGTTGTGAATGGCCTAGAGGCAGAGCGACTTGATGGCTGAATGACTGACTGGAAGTGTGGGTAGATGAACGGCTCTGGGTGAATGGCTGAGTGACTATTTGACCTTAAACATGAACTTGCACACACACACACACACACACACACACACCACTAAATCCCTCCCTCAATATGATGACTCCATTTGTTTTTGTGATTAAGTAATGAAGACTTGGTTCATGCAGGAGGAAGTTCATGTACTTAAGAGTTTATGACATCCTCCGTCTGGCGATGTAGTTATTGTTGTGCTGAGAGAAGGAGTAAAGTGACTATAGTTCAGTAGGGTATAGTCTTTGTCTCCTGGGTGGTGGGTCAGCTCGGAGGGGAGGGGAGGGGATATAGTCTACTACTATTTATTAAAAATGGCCTCCAGCCTCCCCCAATAGCCACACCTTCGCCACCATTTTATTGCCTTAATATTAAATATCCTAATACATAAGTAGCTATCCTAGCTGTGTTGACTTAGTTGAGCCGCAGATCTATGTGGCATTCAGTGAATGTTGCCTCATAGTCAATATCTGCAGCAATTGTCGGCTTTTTGGGCCGACGCTCTCGTTCCTCTGAGGCAGAGCAAAGCTAACCGAAGGAGAGAGAAGGACAGTCGACATCTCATTCAGGCTTTAACATAACTTCTGGGCTGCTTCTTCTGTTCGGAGATCACCTCCGCGAGTCTGGCGTAAAAACATCTTGCACTTGGTCCCATCACACCAGAGGTTGTGAACACTAGAGGAGTGAAGCTGCCTTGATCAACGTTTTGAATTCTCTCCCCATATGCCCTTCTCTTGTCGTTCTCGTTCCTCCTGTGTGCAGCATCGAGAGCTAGGTTACGGTGACATGCGGCCATGGGATCAAAAATCCTGTTGTCGAAGAAAGCTCGCTGTCCCCGCGCCCAGAATCCTCGAGCACTGACGTCCACACGGGCTTCGTTAGATGTGCTTGAAGTCCTGTGTTGGAAGATGTGACCATCCAATGGAAGGAGGGTCGGTTCTACCATGACATCCCGGCAGATTTCCTTCAACATATTTGCTGTGAGATCCCTTACCTCGTCATGCCTCATGCATATGAAGCCCCCCTTCTTGCACACCATGGCGTGATCGCCATCATAGAAAGAGCCACACATGCATTGGGAGGGCAAACCTTCTACTGGCTGACCGTACCTTAGAGCAATAGCATCTGTAAATTCTTGTTTATTAAGACTGAAACCATTTGCCCTTATCGGTAACGTAGTTAACCAGTTCGAGGCGCCCACCTCCTGCGCTATAGCTACTTTTTTTTTCAAATTTTCTGGTACCTGCAACAACAGTTGCTGTAACTTATCATTTTGGCAGTGCTGTCGATCTGTCGTAATGGACCTACGAATCTTATTTACTTCACTGGTGTCCACTTCCCCTGTTGCATTCTGGGCTATTATGTGGTCCGTGAGGGCTGCCGTGAGCTTAAGTGAATTTTGATGTTCAGTGGCAGCAATCTCCTTTGGATTTGTTAGTCCCATCCCTCCCAGTCATGATGGAAGTGCAAGAAGTGCTCTTTCTGCTGGGGTTAAGTCAGGGTGTTTCACTAATTTAGGAATGAAATTGACACTGATAACTTCTTCCAGAGGGTGGAGGAGGGGTCCGATATCAGGGATAGTACGCATCAGGTAGTTCCAACGATGCTTGACTCCATGGGTGAATGCAGCAAAGGCCGCATGTGGCTCTGTGTTAGCAATCTCAGACAGAGCTTGGATTTCACTAACCCACTCATTCACCTTTCCCGCTACGTACTTGGTCTTGAAGTCCGCAGTGCCAATTACTGCGCCTAGATGTCTTTGGCCGTCCTTAGTTATTTTGACCTCACTTCCGCCAAAAACCTCCAATGCCCGTTCGTAATGTTCTGGCTTCACGATGAGGAAGGACTTGCTGGCGTTTGGGTGGTACCCTATTTGAGGACCTCGCGATGTTACCAAGTCCCACCACTTTTTGATGCCCTCCACTTTTCCTGCTCCTGTAAGGTCATCAGCATATGCCACTTGTTTGACCCCAGTTGTTTCAAATTTTATTTCTTGTTGGAGCACTGATAGGCCAATTGCATACATTGTCATTGCAACAGGGTCCCCCTGTGTTGTTCCCTCGGTTGACTGTAAGATGGTATCACCTCTTAGAGCCTTGTTGTTTACTATATAGAGGTCTGATGGACTCCTATACGAGTTTTTAACATACATTGCAAAGCTTGGACACTTGACTATGACAGTGCCAGTGTATTTACCTGAGGATAAAGACACTGTGTGTACTCATACATTAGCAGTGACCTCCTGGCTATCGTAAACACTGAATATTATTGTAAGCTTCCTGTTATTGACCTGATAGTGACGCAATACCTTAAAACTAACTTCATGACAACACAAGACACCACTTGGTCACTTGGAATTAGTTACTCACACACAAGTTCTCAAAAGACTCGACTCCTCACTGACGAACTGAACTTAAACGCGGCCTCAGTTAACTCTCGGCTCCGAAATCATTGTACAAATCGGCCCGACAGTGGCCTAATATTGTTCTTATTTATTATGGTAAGTTATGCGGCGATGCTGAGAATCCTTTCCAGGGGATAGTTTAGCTTTCTGTGTAATTTTTGTTCTTTGATAATACAGAATAGTTTCAGCTGTATTATAAGGAAAACAAAGTCAAATATTAAACCGGTATGAGAAGTGAAATTATCGAGTGGGTCTTGCTGCTTCATGACCTGTGTAGTGTACCTGATGGGGGTCACCTCGGCCTTGTTGCCCCCCCCCCCACCCCGCCGCCCCCAGGTAGCTAGCTGTGTGGCCATATCAGTGACGTACCCTGGGGAACTGCTTCAACTGGATGGCTAAAACTAAGTGTGGGTAGTTAACCAACATTTTTAAACTCGTGAAGAATTCGTGCCTGGAATTGTTGACGATGGAGGGATGGATAACACAGGTAGTAGGAGGCGATAGAGGGGGGGGGGTGTTTCTGGGCTCAATTCTGACGTCTAGCGGAGGACCCAATTTTAGGGCAACAGCTGGGGTCAACAACCTGAGGGCGATGGGACATGTGAGTTACGAGGACTTTGATGATGAAAACACCAAATAATTAACTAACAATCAAGTGAATAATAAAATGAAAGGAAGATTATTCACGGGTTTATAGAAGGCGCTGAGACTCTCCCGGTTATTATACACTAAAACTAGACTCAAGTTGTGGATGTGAGGCTTAGGACAACGAATCAGGATGGAAGTAGTAATAGATTAAGTCAAATATTTCAGAGATGTTAAGTTTGATAAACCAACCTTAAGAGAAACCAGTTGGACAGGAATAGATAAAATTACAATCGCAGGAAGGGAAGAGTCTTTTTTATTATGACCGAGACGACAAGATCAAGCAAGAGATGAAGCTGTTCCTTTACTAATCAGGAATGTTTAGAAGAATTTGGCAGAATGGAAGTCAATAAGTTACAGAATGTTGTTAGCGATGTTGAAATCTCAGCTGTGCAACTTTAATGTTATGTTGTGTACGAACCAGTGACTCACCTGAGGACAGAATGGTCGACTCTTATGATAAATTAGAAGATATTTTATGATATCTCGAAATGGGATATGACAATAATCTGCTTGGAGACTTTAATGCACAGGTGGGTACTGAGAATAGTGGTGGCGTAGAGGTGTGGTGGGAACTCAGGGTACAGGAGAAACGGAGATGGTGTACCCAGCATGAACTTCTACAGCCATAAATCCTCTTTAAAACATAGTGCCACCCATAAACATACCTCTCTAGATGACGAACACCACAACCAGACGGGCTAACTTAGCGTCTCTATCACGACATTCCTTACTATAATGTTTTAACTAGACAAGAGGAGATATATGGATCAAATGGTTGTAAGAACTATCTCGTTAAGGTCAAGAACACGGCAGGAGTACTTCTCTGATATGACCCAAACACAGATATGCCACATGTCACAAAACGTGCCAGCCACTGTATCAGGTATAAGTGCAGGCGACAGTACAGGAGTCTTGACAGGGAGGTGCAGTATAGTGAAGAGCCAGAGGAGACCATCGGCTGTGTCCTAAAAAAAAAAAACCCGGCGAATGAGGCTGAGCAAGAGCTGAATACTGGTGAAGGTGCAGGAGTGGGGGCAGCATACAGAGCACCTCATGACGGTGTTGGCGTCGGGAAGGCATATGAAAAAGACTGCCAATAAGAGACCAAGATGGCGGACTCATGATGCCCGAGGATTACGTTTTGAGACTGATGGTGTGAACTATGATGACTTGGATGAATATGACGCCATTAACGTCCCTGACCCCGAGGAGGAAATAGACATAACAATGAGTGAAATTTAGACATTTTCTCATTAATAAAAACAGAGAGAGAGAGAGAGAGACCAGACATGTATATTTGTCATATCTCTTCACTTGTGCGTCGTCCCCCTGCTAAAGACCGAAGATAATTAAAGTTAGAAGTTTTGAATTGATTGAGGTTCTATATTTATGACATGAAAATATACTCTGTTGCAGGTAATTCCACACAGGACTGGTCAGGGGTGTAAAGGTCTAGTTGGCAGCTGGTCTGTAAAATGGAAGTTCAACAGAAGTCATGGTATCTTTCCTGGTGATCTCTTAGGCAGCGACCTACAGTCAGACGGTACAAATTGAAAAGTTTGACTAACAGAGATAGAAAATATTACGTAATTGATCATTATTATGGTATTCATTAGTGTATTTAGTGTTAGTGTAAGACAGACTCATTACGCTACCACGATAAAGACACGCAGACACAACCTCCCCCACACCCGTCGCCTCACAGTACTTTCCTGTACACTCCCCTCCATTAACTCACTACTCTGCGTCTAATTCTATACTATTAACATATAAACGACTTCAATTGGGTGACATCTGCTGCTGCGGTTGGCCTTAATAGCTCAGTCTGTCGTGGGTGACCCGGTGTAGGGTAGGTGACCAGATCAGGTGAGGTCAAGGGGCGGGGTAATGAAGAGGGTCGGGGCGGCAGGTGACGCCCACACACACACACCTTAACACCGGGTTTGTTTTGGCAAGTGGCGGAAACAAAGGTGAGTGAAGGGAACCACAGGTAAAGGGGAGGGAAATCACAGGTAAAGGGCGAGGTGGGAGGTGGCGTGGTGGAGGGCGGTATCCTGGGACCTTGATGAGAGGGAAGGGGAGGAGGGAAAGTAGGGAGCCGGGGGGGAGAATAGGAAAGGTAAAGGAGGTAAATTACAAAAGGTGATTGGAATAAAATTAGGTGGTGGAGATAAAAAGAGAAGGAGAAGAGGAGATAGTTAGATGAGATAAAAGAAAGGAGATGAAATAGGAAGGGAGAGACTATAAGAATAAAATACCAGGGAAGAAGAACATACGATATTAAATACCTTTGTGACACGTTACCTCTTAAAACACGCAAGTCGTTCTCACTACTGACAGGCAAAAGGTGCAAGTCCACAACACATATTGGAGGTAAAAATAATACTGTTATTGTGATGATGGATTTCCTGTTGCTTATTTGCGGTTAATTTCCTTTTGTTGGTGACTGTTGTAATGTATGTGATAATTGTTGTTATGATTGAGAGAGATAGGGGGGGAGGGGGTGATAACAAGGGTAATTACCATTTTGTCTGCATTAGGGCGGGGGGGAGGGGGGGAACTTACATAAATGAATAAATTTATGAGTATATTTGAACATAGAGTAGAGTCCATCTTTGTGTTCTAGAGTGCTCAGGTAATACAAGGACAGGTGTGTGTTTTAATATTTAATTAGAGTATTTGTTTACTCCCTGTATAAACAGCCATTCGAAATACCTACCACGACACCCGTCCCCCACACACCTGTCCTCACACACCTGTCCCACACACCTGTCCCCGTCATTATTTAGACAGGTGTTGGTGTGAATCCCATAATAACACTATTGTGACCATTACGGCTAATTTATAACTAGGTCACTGGGTGTAAGTTAAAGGAACACCATTGACCTGGATTGACACTTAAAAAGGCTCTATCTAGGTCATCTCGGGTCATTAGATAGGTGTTAGTAAATCAGGTCACATATCAACCTAGAGAGGTCGACTTGTGAAAGAGACTTAGGGATACTTGTAAGCCCGGACCTACGGCCTAGAAAACAGTGCGCTAATGTTCGAAATAAGGCAAACAGAGTATTAGGTTTTATATCTAGAAGTGTAAGTAATAAGAGTGCAGAGGTCTTATTGCAACTATATCTTGCGCTAGTCAGGCCGCACCTCGATTATGCGGTTCAGTTCTGGTGCCCTTATTATAGAATGGATATCAATTCACTAGAGTCGGTGCAGCGAAGAATGACGAAAATTATTCCGGGACTTAGAAACCTTCCATATCAAGATAGGTTAAAGAAACTAAACTTGCATTCCCTAGAAAGACGAAGAGTGCGGGGAGATATGATAGAAGTATTTAAGTGGGTGAAAGGAATCAATAAAGGAGATATAGATAAAGTTCTTATAATATTCGAGCAGGATAGGACTCGGAACAACGGATTTAAGTTAGATAAGTTTAGATTTAGGAGGGAGATAGGAAGGAACTGGTTCACAAATAGGGTGGTGGACGAGTGGAACAAGCTTAGCAACTTTGTAGTAAGTGCTGGAACGCTGGAAAGTTTTAAAAGGAGGCTAGATAGATTCATGGATGATAGAGAGTGGTAGTAACTC
>NW_024715597.1:97500-105000 GCF_018991925.1 Homarus americanus
AAGGGGTAAGGTGTCAAATGGAGGTAAGGTGTCAGATGAGGGTAAGGTGTCAGGAGGAGGGTAGGGTGTCAGATGGAGGGTAGGTGTCAGGTGGAGGTGGGTTTTAGGAGGATGGGTTGGGTGTCAGGAGGTAGTGTGTCAGATGGAGGTGGAGTGTGGGTGGAGGGTAAGGTGTCAGGGGAGGAGGGGGGAGTGTCAGATGGAGGGGTAAGGTGTCAGGAGGAGGGTAAGGTGTCAAATGGAGGGTAGGGTGTCAAATGGAGGGGTAGGGTGTCAGGTGGAGGGCAGGATGTCAGATGGATGGGTTGGGTGTCAGGTGGAGGGTAAGGTGTCAGGAGGATGGGTAGGTGTCAGGAGGTAGGTGTCAGATGGAGAGGGTAGGGTGTCAGGTGGAGGGTCAAGGTGTCAGGAGGATGGGTTGGGTGTCAGGTGAGGGGCAGGGTATCAGGTGGAGGGGCAGGGTGTCAGACGGAGGGGCAGGGTGTCAGGTGGAGGGGCAGGCAGAGGGGCAGGGTGTCAGGTGGAGGGGCAGCAGGTATCAGGTGGAGGGCAGGGTGTCAGACGGAGGGCAGGGTATCAGGTGAGGGGCAGGTGTCAGGTGGAGGGGCAGGGTGTCAGGTGGAGGGGCAGGCAGGAAGAGCTATAACACAGTAGAGGTGGTCCTTCCTACTGCCTCACCTCATACGGGCCGCTATACCTCTTTTGTTATTCCTTTCCTCAGGCGCCACTGTGCCTCGCTCGACGCCAGCTGCCTCATGTTTAACGAGAGACTGGTGTTGAGGGTCAAGGTCAGCATCTCCTCCTCGTTACCCTTCTCCCGACGCGGTAGTTGGTCAAGCTGGCAGGAGTAGCAGTGTGTGTGTGTGGCTCCGTCAGTGGTCATGTCTGAGGCAGGTAGTGTTTATCAGGTTTAGTCCTCATTGACTTTCAGGATCATACCGTGAAAACATCGTCAGTAGATGTGATTAATAACTCCTGGTAAATTATTTCAGGCTGATGAACCTACCACCAGCCGAATGACGGACGTCTTGGCGGACTCCCGAGGCCTCCATCCAGCCGACAGAGTCCTGCTTTAGGCACCCCGATGCGGCAACGTGGTCATTGTCATCCTCTAAAATAAACTGGACGACATGAAGAGGATGGAAGAAGAATAGGTCACCTGATTACCCACGATACTTGTACCTCCTGTGTCAAAGGTCAGTCATGTGTCGCCTTTCTTAAACCACAACGTGTCTCATAAACAAACACCTACTTACAGGTAAACAGTCGCCTAATTAAACGCTTCTACTTAAGAAGTTGACTTAGGAATATGGTGAGAAAAAAGAAAAATAGATTAAGGGTTTTATTGAATCTTGTGGTTAGTTAGGTGTTGGCTGACAATGGTTCCTGGTGAAGTCATAACCGTGTGGTAATATGGGCTTAGGAAGCGATTACCCCAAATTTAAGAGCTGTTAAAATAGATGGAGGAATCCGAGAACCTTTGTATTCTGCTCCAACAAATTTACACACACCAGTGATGAACTACCTCTCCCCCCCCCTCCTGAGTCTGGGGTAAACATGAGACACTACGGGGAAGGTCTAGGTTAACTACCCCTCCTAGGCTCTCTACCCCTCCTAGGCTCTCTACCCCTCCTAGGCTCTCTACCCCTCCTAGGCTCTCTACCCCTCCTAGGCTCTCTACCCCTCCTAGGCTCTCTACCCCTCCTAGGCTCTCTACCTTTCCTAGGCTCTCTACCCCTGAGTCAGCGGTGTTCACTAGACTCTACTTGGGGGGGGGGGGGTGATGTGACGATTATCTACCCAGCTAATTTCAGTTAACGATTAAACATTCTAACGCTCTTTGGGAGGGTTAGGTTAGGTTAGGTTACGTTGCGTTAGACTAGACAAGATTAGGTTAGGTTAGGGTGGTTAATCTTCAGGTAAAATAAGCTGGGAGTGTTGATCGTCAGGTGATATTTATGGGAGGAGAAGGTCAAGGGGAATCAAAATGTACACAGTTCCCAGGGATGATACTTCCATGCTTATTACGCTTTCCGGGGTCCCTCAGGTACAGCTCATTAACACCTGTCACTTGTCACGTGATGCAAAAAAAAAATATAAAAAGGATGGAATTTATAAAGTTATTTTTAATTATTTGAAAAATTTTGAGAGATAAATAACGCCAGGAAAGTGTCAAGGGATATTTATTGATCTTGAGAACATTTTTATGCCGGAGGGTTGTCTCGACGTGTAGATCAACGGACAAGACTGGAGTACTAACTGGACGGACACACGAATAATTACCGGCGGCAGTAGCTGTAGAGGGTGGCAGGGGGGGGGGGGCACCCAGTCTCAGCGTAGTATGGTGCACCACATACAACACACACACTTAACACATCATTAGCCTTGCCGAAGTGACCTTAATGGCCAGTTGGTTACGCGGGCGTGAATGGGAAAAAAGGCATGACATTTGCATATTGTAATTAGGCAACAGTCATAATTTTCGGTCTTTCAAATTCCTCCCCCTCCTCTGCCACCCTCACCACCACTGTCATTATCCCCTTCTTCCCCTACCACCCCTCCTTTTTTCCTACCCACCACACCTGTCTCCTCCCCCACCATCCGTATATCTTCCTCCACAATAATCTCCCCCTTTACCCTCCACTATCCCTTTCCCTTCTTTACACACTCCTCCCTCCCTCCACTACAATCCCTCCCTCCCTCCACCCCACCACCCTCCCTCCCTCCACCACACCCCACTCCACTCCTCCTTCCACCATCACACACCCCACTGCCCTCCCTACCTCCTCCACCTTCACACCTGACTACCCTCCTCCTCCACCACACCTGACCACTCCTCCTCCCTCCACCACACCCCACTGCCCTCCTCCACCATACCCCACCTCCCCTTCCTCCCCTCTACTCCCTTATGCTGCCGAAAACCTCTTGTCTGAATTTAATTGCCTTTTGCAAATTTTAGAGCTTCATTACACTGCTTTATTGATGTTGGTCCATTGAAACGCTCAACACACGACCCCGACCGCCTGCAGGGATCTCTGTTAGATACGGGGGACGTACAGCAAGACACCTGTAGAATATATTAATGATGGTCGTAATCCTCTGCTTACTGCTTAATGATGGCCGTAGTCCTCTGCTTACTGCTTAATGATGGCCGTAGACCTCTGCTTACTGCTTAATGAGGGCCGTAGTCCTCTGCTTACTGCTTAATGATGGCCGTAGTCCTCTGCTTACTGCTTAATGATGGTCGTAGTCCTCTGCTTACTGCTTAATGATGGTCGTAGTCCTCTGTTTACTGCTTTTTGATGGTCGTAGTCCTCTGTTTAATGATGGTCGTAATCCTCTGCTTATTGATGATCGTAGTCTTCTGCTTACTGCTTAATGATGGTTGTAGCCCTCTGCTTAATGATGGCCGTAGTCCTCTGCTTACTGCTTAATGATGGTCGTAGTCCTCTCTTTAATGATTGTCGTAGTCCTCTGCTTATTGATGATCGTAGTCTTCTGCTTACTGCTTAATGATGGTCGTAGTCCTCTGTTTAATGATGGTCGTAGTCCTCTGCTTACTGATGATCGTAGTCTTCTGCTTAATGATGGCTGTAGTCCTCTGCCCACTGCTTATTGATGATCGTAGTCTTCTGCTTAATGATGGTCGTAGTCCTCTGCTTAATGATGGACGTAGTTCTCTGCTTAATGATGGTCGTAGTCCTCTGCTTAATGATGGTCGTAGTCCTCTGCTTAATGATGATCGTAGTCCTCTGCTTAATGATGGCTGTAGTCCTCTACCCACTGCTTATTGATGATCGTAGTCTTCTGCTTAATGATGGTCGTAGTCCTCTGCTTAATGATGAACGTAGTCCTCTGCTTATTGATGATCGTAGTCTTCTGCTTACTGCTTAATGATGGTCGTAGTCCTCTGTTTAATGATGGTCGTAGTCCTCTGCTTATTGATGATCGTAGTCTTCTGCTTACTGCTTAATGATGGTCGTAGTCCTCTGCTTAATGATGGTCGTAGTCCTCTGCTTAATGATGGATCGTAGGTGCTTAATGATGGTTGTAGTCCTCTGCTTAATGATGGGAGTCTTCGCCTGCTTAATGATGGTCGTAGTCCTCTGTTTAATGATTGTCGTAGTCGCTTAATGATGGTCGTAGTCTCCTTAATGATGGCTGTAGTCTGCTCACTGCTCGTAGTCCTCTGCTTAATGATGACGATAATGTGGCCGTAGTCTTCTTACTGCTTAATGATGGTTGTATGCTTATTGATGATCGTAGTTCTGTGTAGATGGTCGTAGTCCTGCTTAATGATGGCTGTACTCTGCTTAATGATGGTCGTAGTCCCTTCTTTAATGATGACGTAGTCCTCTGCTTAATGATGGCCGTAGTCTTCTGCTAATGATGGTCGTAACCTCTGCTTATTGTCGTTGTCCTCTGCTTACTGTAATGATGGTCGTAGTCCCTGCTTATACTTTGCTCGATGGTCGTAGTCCTCTGCTTTCGATGGTCGTAGTCCTTGCTTACTGATGGTCGTAGTCCTCTGCTTCCCTTCTGCTTATGATGGTCGTAGACCCCTCTGCTTAATTATTGTCGTTGTCCTCTGCTTTACTGCTTAATGATGGTCGTAGTCCTACCTAGTCCTTGCTTGATGGTCGTAGTCCTCTGTATGATGGTCGTAGTCCTCTCAGCTTAATTATTGTCGTTGTCCTCTGCTTACTGCTTAATGATGGTCGTAGTCCTCTGCTTAATGATGGTCGTAGTCATCTGCTTAATTATTGTCGTTGTCCTATGTTTACTGCTAATGATGGTCGTTGTCCCTCTGCTCGTAGCTGATGGTCGTAGTCCTGATGGTCGTAGTCCGCTTAATGATGGTCGTCCTTGTTTACTGCTTTGATGTCGTTTTGGTCCTCGTGTCGTTTAATGATGGTCGTAGTCCTTTAATGATGGTCGTAGTCCTCTGTTTAATGATTAACCATGATGGTCGTAGTCTTCTGCTTAATGATGGTCGTAGTCCTTGATTAATGATGGTCGTAGTCCTCTGCTTAATGATGGTCGTAGTCCTCGCCTAATGATGGTCGTAGTCCTCTGCTTAATGATGGTCGTAGTCTCGATTAATGATGGTCGTAGTCCCTCGCTTAATGATGGTCGCTAATGATGGGTCGTAGTCCTCTGCTTAATGATGGTCGGTCCGTAGTCTTGCTTAATGATGGTCGTAGTCCTCTGCTTAATGATGGTCGTAGTCCTTCGCTTAATGATGGTCGTAGTCCTCGCTTAATGATGGTCGTAGTCCTTCGCTTAATGATGGTCGTAGTCCTCTGGCTTAATGATGGTCGTAGTCCTCTGCTTAATGATGGTCGTAGTCCTCGCTTAATGATGGTCGTAGTCCTGCTTAATGATGGTCGTAGTCCTCTTTAATGATGGTCGTAGTCCTCTGCTTAATGATATAGTCCTCTTGCTTAATGATGGTCGTAGTCCCTCGCTTAATGATGGTCGTAGTCTCCCTTAATGGTCGTAGTCCTCTGCTTAATGATGGTCGTAGTCCCTTGATTAATGATGGTCGTAGTCCTCTGCTTAATGATGGTCGTAGTCCTCTGCTTAATGATGGTCGTAGTCCTCTGCTTAATGATGGTCGTAGTCCTCTGCTTAATGATGGTCGTAGTCCTCTGCTTAATGATGGTCGTAGTCCTCTGCTTAATGATGGTCGTAGTCCTCTGCTTAATGATGGTCGTAGTCCTCTGCTTAATGATGGTCGTAGTCCTCTGCTGATTAAGTTATTACCTTCTGATAAATATCGTAATTTATTGTGTTATTATTTATTATTTATCGTTGTCTATTTATCTATTCATTTGTTCTGTTCTGTTCTGTTCTGTTCTGTTCTGTTCTGTTCTGTTCTGTTCTGTTCTGTTCTGTTCTGTTCTGTTCTGTTCTGTTCTGTTCTGTTCTGTTCTGTTCTGTTCTGTTCTGTTCTGTTCCTGTTCTGTTCTGTTCTGTTCTGTTCTGTTCTGTTCTGTTCTGTTCTGTTCTGTTCTGTTCTGTTCTGTTCCATTATGTTCTGTTCTGTTCTGTTCTGTTCTGTTCCAGTGTATATTCTATTTCTGTTATATTCCTATTCTATTCTGTTCTGTTCTGTTCTTTATTTCTGTTCGTTCTGTTCTGTTCTGTTCTGTTCTGTTCTGTTCTGTTCTGTTCTGTTCTGTTCTGTTCTGTTCTGTTCCGTTATGTTCTGTTGCGTTCTGTTCTGTTCTGTTCTGTTCTGTTCTGTTCTGTTCTGTTCTGTTCTGTTCTGTTCTGTTCTGTTCCGTTATGTTCTGTTACGTTCTGTTATGTTCCGTTATGTTCTGATTTGTTCCGTTATGTCCGATATGTTCCGTTATATTCCGTATTCCGTTATGTTCCGTTATGTTCCGTTAGTTCCAATAATGAAGAAAAAATAACATTAAATTAGTATTCGTTTAGTTCTCTGTGGTGACGTTATTAAATGATTAGGTCAACGTGTGCTGTTACAAGGTTGGGTCACCTCTAATGTCATGCAGGGTGCCAGGGTCAGGTTATTGTCACGCAGGCAGGCAGGCAGGCAGGACTCCCCTTCACCTTAACATACCACCAGTACACCTGCGTCTTGTTACCTGCCTTGTGTCCATACCTGTGAAGATCTATCGAAAAGAAACATAGTTGGTGTTTCATATTTGGTTTCTTTTTAATATGGATTGTAGAAAAAAAATATATATATGTACAAAAAAAAAAAACCTTCAGAAAATCCTACACCCTCTGTATAAGGATCCTAGGACGCTTATCCTTGAGTTTATAATCCTGATGAGGACCTAAAACGTTTTCTTGTGTCGGTAATCTCAGGTAAGATCCTTATCCTATCCTCCTACAGCGCCACCACTAGGTCCAAGAGGCGAGACTAGGAGGTGTGGGGTAAGGGAAGGGGGAGGGGGGGTAATCTCTTCCCCGTGTTCGGTGCTACATGATCGATAAGTTAGTTTTTGTAATGAGGGAAATTGGTGGTTGAGGCGTCGTAAAGCAGCCGAGGGTAGTACGTCACCACTACCAGGATATGTGCGTGTGTGTGTGTGTGTGTGTGTGTGTGTGTGTGCGTGTGTGTGTGTGCGTGTGTTTGCCTCCCTGCCTGCCTGAGATAGAAAGGGCCGGCTCCTCCTTCCCACCACCTCCACCCAGATAATGGAGATGAATAGACGATACGAGAGATAGGAAGATTTTGAGTCATGGTAAAGAGATTGAAATACATTATATTTGATGATGATGAAGTAAGCACACACACACACACAACACACTCACACACACACACACACACACACACACACACACATACACACACTGGTATTAGACGTAAAGAGGATTGATAATAGGGAAGGTTAACACAAGGGAGTGAGTTATTGTAAAGTGAAAACAAACACAAAACAAAAACAATTTCTCACTCATAGATGTTAAATACACGACAAATAAACAACAACATATGAACTTAAAAGCAACAAAAAATAATAATAG